>NW_017200873.1:0-6871 GCF_001704415.2 Capra hircus | reverse complement strand
TGGACACGGGGCTCCTCTGGATGTAGGCGGGACTCTCGTGCTCCCTCTCGAGTGGAGACGGGAATCTCGCGGAACTTCTTGAGTTGGACCAAGGGTTTGAAGGACCCTTTGGAAGTTCCAGAGTTTAGGTGTGAATAGCATCGAGACGCCTCAGCGGAAATGGGCCTCATCTCGCCTGGAGTGGAGAACCTCCTGGATTTTCTCGAGTTGCAGCAGGTGCTCTCGACTTACGCCGGGGACCTCAGGGACCCGCTCTGGTGGCCTCAGGAAAGGCCAGTCCCCATGCGAGTTACATGGGGGCCGCTCGGGATTCCTCTCCCGACGATGCCGGGCCTAAGATCTTGTGTGGAGTGGGGGGCAGAACCTGAGGATTCCTCTTCAGTGCTGACATGGATCTTGGGGTACTTCTGGAGTCTCCCCAGGGGAGTCAGTCCTCGTCACGAGTTGGGGCATTCACGTGCGCTTTCCTCCCGAGGTGTAGCAGCAGCAGTGTCACGCTTCCCTTCGCGTGGATCAAGGGATCTGTGGCTTTCCCTCTTGGCTTTCCCACCAGGATTTCACACAGGGCTGTCCCACGTTCCACCGTGGTGTGAGTCGATCCTCGGGGTGAAAGTCGAGGCAGTGTAGGGAAAACAGGTTTCCCTGGAATGGACTGAGACATCTGGGGGACTCTGGGAATGGTGGCACGACCCTGGAATTCCTGTTGCTTTTCCTGTGGAGAGCGCCTCCTCTTGAGATGCGATGGGAACGCCGGGAATTCTTTCACGTCCACGAAGGGAAAGGATCCCTTCCCTCGATCTAGGAGGCGGAAACGGGGCTCCTCTGGATGTGGGCGGGACTCTCGTGCTTCCTCTCGAGTGGAGACGGGTATGTCGTGGAACTTCTTGAGTTGCAGCAAGGGTGTGAAGGACCTTTTGAAGTTCCAGAGGTTAGGTGTGATTAGCCTCGAGACGCCTCAGCGGAAATGGGACTCAGCTCGCCTGGAGGGGAGAACCTCCTGGATTTTCTCTAGTTGCGGCAGGTGCTCTCGACTTACGACGGGGACCTCAGGGACCCGCTGTGGTGGCCTCAGGAAAGGCCAGTCCCCATGCGAGTTGCTCTGGGTCCTCTCGGGATTCCTCTCCGTCGATGCCGGGGCCTAAGATCTTGTGTGGATTCCGGTGCTGGAACCTGAGGATCCTCTCCAGTGCTGACATGGATCTTGGGGGACTTCTGGCGTCTCCCCAGTGCAGTCAGACCTCTACTCGAGTGGGGGCATGCACGTGCGATTTCCTTCCGAGCTCTAGCAGCAGTGTCACGCTTCCATTCGGGTGGATCAAGGGATCAGGGTCTTTCCCTCGAGGCTTTCCCAAGAGGTTTTCCCACGAGGCTTTCCCACGAGGCTTTCCCACGGGGCTGTCCCACGTGACACCGTGGTGTGAGTCCATCCTCGGCTTGAAAGTCGAGGCAGTGCAGGGAAAACAGGTTTCCCTGGAATGGACTGAGACATCTGGGCGACTCTGGGAATCGGTAATACGACCCTAGAGTTCCTCTCGCCTTTCCTGTTGGAGAGCGCCTCCTCTTGAGATGCGTTGGGAACGCCCGGGAATTCTTTCCCGACCACGCAGGGAAAGGATCCCTTCCTCTCGGGCTAGGAGGTGGAAACGGGGCTCCTCTGGATGTGGGAGGGACTCTCGTGCTTTCTCTCGAGTGGATACTTGTATGTCGGGGTAACTTCTTGAGTTGCAGCAAGGGTGTGATGAACACTTTGGAAGTTCCAGATGTTAGATGCGATTAGCCTCGAGACGCCTCAGCGGAAATGGGCCTCATCTCGCCTGGAGGGGAGAACCTCCTGGATGTTCTCGAGTTGCGGCAGGTGCTCTCGTATTACGACGTGGACCACAGGGACCCGCTCTGGTGGCCTCAGGAAAGGCCAGTACCCTTGCGAATTGCTCGGGGGCCTCTCGAGATCCTCTCCCGTCGATGCCGGGGCCTAATACCTAGTGTGGAGTCGGTGCCGGAACCTGAGGATTCATCTCCAGTGCTGACATGGTTCATGGGGTACTTCTGGAGTCTCCCCAGGGGACTCAGTCCTTGTCTCTATTGGGGACATGCCCGTGCGCTTTCCTCCCGAGCTGTAGCAGCAGTTTCACGCTTCCCTTCGCTTGGATCAAGGGATCTGCGGCTTTCCCTCAAGGCTTTCCCCGAGGCTTTCCCTCGATGCTTTCCCACAGGGCTGTCCCATGTGCCACCGTGGTGTGAGTCGATCCTCGGCTTAAAAGTTGACGCAGTGCAGGGAAAAACAGTTTTCCCTGGAATGGACTGAGACATCCAGGGGTCTCTGGGAATGGTGGCACGACCCAGGAGTTCCTCTCGCCTTTCCTGTGGAGAGCGCCTCCTCTTGAGATGCAACGGGAACACCTGGGAATTCTTTCCCGACCACGCAGGGAAAGGATCCCTCCTCTCGAGCTGGGAGGCGGAAACGGGGCTCCTCTGGATGTGGGCGGGACTCTCGTGCTTCCTCTCGAGTGGAGTCGGGTATGTCGGGGAACTTCTTGAGTTGCAGAAAGGGTGTGAAGGACCCTGTGGAAGTTCCAGAGGTTAGGTGTGATTATCCTCGAGACGCCTCAGCGGAAATGGGCCTCATCTCGCCTGGAGGGAAGAACCTCCTGGATTTTCTCGAGTTGCGGCAGGTGCTCTCGACTTACGACGGGGACCTCAGGGACCCGCTGTGGTGGCCTCAGGAAAGGCCAGTCCCCATGGCGAGTTGCTCGGGGCCTCTCGGGATTCCTCTCCCTTCGATACCGGGGTCTAAGACCTTGTGTGGAGTCGGTGCCGGAACCTGAGACTTCCTCTCCAGTGCTGACATGGATCTTGGGGTACATCTGGAGTCTCCCGAGGGGAGGTCAGTCCTCGTCCCGAGTGGGGGCATGCACGTGCGCTCTCCTCCCGAGCTGTAGCAGCAGTGTCACGCTTCCCATCCCGTGGATCAAGGGATCTATGGCTTTTCCCTCGAGGCTTTTCCACGAGGCTTTCCCACGAGGCTTTCCCACAGGGCTGTCCCACGTGCCAACGTGGTGTGAGTCGATCCTCGGCTTGAACGTCGAGGCAGTGCAGGGAAAACAGGTTTCCCTGGAATGGACTGAGACATCTGGGGGACTCTGGGAATGGTGGCACGACCCTGGAGTTCCTCTCGCCATTCCTGTGGAGAGGGCCTCCTCTTGAGATGCCATGGGAAATCCAGGAATTCTTTCCCGACAACGCAGGGAAAGTATCCCTCCTCTCTAGCAAGGAGGCGGAAACGGGGCTCCTCTGGATGTGGGCGGGACTCTCGTGGTTCCTGTCGAGTGGAGACGGGGCATGTTGGGGAAGTTCTTGAGTTGCAGCAAGGGTGTGAAGGACCCTTTGGAAGTTCCAGAGTTTAGGTGTGATTAGCCTCGAGACGCCTCAGCGGAAATGGGCCTCATCTCGCCAGGAGAGGAGAACCTCCTGGATTTTCTCGAGTTGCAGCCGGTGCTCTCGACTTACGACGGGGACATCATGGACCCGCTCTTGTGGCCTCACGAAAGGCCAGTCCCCATGCGAGTTGCTCATGGGCCTATGGGGATTCCTCTCCCGTTGATGCCGGGACCTAAGATCTTGTGTGGAGTCTGTGCCAAAACCTGAGGATTCCTCTCCATTGCTGACTTGTATCTTGGGGTACTTCTGGAGTCTCCCCAGGGGAGTCAGTCCTCGTCTCGAGTGGGGGCATGCACGTGCACTTTCCTCCGAGCTGTAGCAGCAGTGTTGAGCTTCCCTTCGAGAGGATCAAGGGATCTGTGGCTTTCCCTCGAGGCTTTTCGCCCACGACGCTTTCACCAGGCTTTCCCACGAGGATTTCCCACAGTGATGTCCCACGTGCCACAGTGGTGTCAGTCGATCCTCGGTTTGAAAGTCGAGGCAGTGCCGGGGAAACAGGCTTCCCTGGAATGGACAGAGACATCTGGTTGACTCTGGGAATGGTGGCACGACCCTGGAGTTCCTCTCGCCTTTCCTGTGGAGAGCGCCTCCTCTTGAGATGTGACGGGAACGCCGGGAATTCTTTTCCGACCACGCAGGGAAAGGATCCCTCCTCTCGAGCTAGGAGGCGGAAACGGGGCTCCTCTGGATGTGGGCGGGACTCTCGTGTTTCCTCTCGGGTGGAGTCGGGTATGTCGGGGAACTTCTTGAGTTGCAGCAAGGTGTGAAGGACCCTTTGGAGGTTCCAGAGGTTCGGAGAATATCCTGGAGACGCCTCAGCAGAAATGGGCCTCATCTCGCCTGGAGGGGAGAACCTCCTGGATTTGCTCGAGTTGCGGCAGGTGCTCTCGACTTACGACGGGGAACTCAGGGACCCGCTCTGGTGGCCTCAGGAAAGGCCAGTCCCTATGCTAGTTGCTCTTGGGCCTCTTGGGATGCCTCTCCCGTCAATATTGGTGCCTAAGGCCTTGTGTGGAGTCGGTGCCAAAACCTGATGTTTCCTCTCCAGTGCTGACATGGATCTTGGGTACTTCTGGAGTCTCCCCAGGGAGTCAATCCTCGTCTCGAGTGGGGGCATGCACGTGCGCTTTCCTTCGAGCTGTAGTAGCAGTGTCACGCTTCCTTCACGTGCAACAAGGATCTGTGGCATTCCCCGAGGATTTCTCACGAGGCTTTCCACGAGGCTTTCCCACAGGGCTGTCCCACGTGCCACCGTGCTGTGAGTCGTCCTCGGCTTGAAAGTCGAGGCAGTGCAGGGAAAACAGGTTTCCCTGGAATGGACTGAGACATATGGGGGACTCTGGGGAATGTGGCACGACCCTGGAGTTCCTCTCGCCTTTCCTGTGGAGAGCGCCTCCACTTGAGATGCGACGGGAACGCCGGGAATTCTTTCCCGACCACGCAGGGAAAGGATCCCTCCTCTAGAGCTAGGAGGCGGAACGGGGCTCCTCTAGATGTAGGCGGGACTCTCGTGCTCCCTCTCGAGTGGAGACGGAATCTCGCGGAAACTTCTTGAGTTGGAGCAAGGGTGTGAAGGACCCTTTGGAAGTTCCAGAGTTTAGGTGTGAATAGCCTCGAGACGCCTCAGCGGAAATGGGCCTCATCTCGCCTGGAGTGGAGAACCTCCTGGATTTTCTCGAGTTGCATCAGGTGCTCTCGACTTAAGACGGGGACCTCAGGGACCCCTCTGGTGGCCTCGGAAAGGCCAGTCCCCATGCGAGTTGCTCGGGGGCCTCTCGGGATTCCTCTCCCATCGATTATAGTGCCTAAGACCTTGTGTGGAGTCGGTGCCGGAACCTGAGGATTCCTCTCCAGTGCTGACATGGATCTTGGGGTACTTCTGGAGTCTCCCCAGGGAGTCTGTCCTCGTCTCGAGTGGGGGTATGCACGTGCGCTTTCCTCCCGAGCTGTAGCAGCAGTGTCGCGCTTCCCTTCGCGTGGATCAACGGATCTGTTGCTTTCCCTCGAGGCTTTCCACGAGGCTTTCCCACGAGGCTTTCCACGAGGCTTTCCCACACGGCTGTCCCACGTGCCACCGTGGGTGTGAGTCGATCCTCGGCTTGAAAGTCAACGCAGTGCAGGGAAAACTGGTTTCCCTGGAATGGACGCAGACATTTTGGGGACTCTGGGAATGGTAGCACGACACTCGAGTTCCTCTCGCCTTTCCTGTGGAGAGCTCCTCCTCTTGAGATCCCACGGAAACGCCGGGAAATCTTTCCGAGCACGCAGGGAAAGGATCACTCCTCTCGAGGTAGGAGGCGGAAACGGGTCTCCTCTGGATGTGGGCGGGACTCTCGTGCTTCCTCTCGAGTTGAGTCGGGTATATCGGGGAACTTCCTGAGTTGCAGCAAGGGTGTGAAGGACCCTTTGGAAGTTCCAGAGGTTAGGTGTGATTAACCTCGAGACGCCTCAGCGGAAATGGGCCTCATCTCGCCTGGAGGGGAGAACCTCTGGATTTTCGCGAGTTGCGACAGGTGCTCTCGACTTAGGATGGAGACCTTAGGGACCCTCTTGTGGCCTCAGGAAAGGCCAGTCCCCATGCGAGTCGCTCGACGGCCTCTCGGGATTCCTCTTTCGACGATGTCGGGCCTAAGACCTTGTGTGGATTCGGTGCCGGAACCTGACGATTCCTCTCCAGTGCTGACATGGATCTTGGGGTACTTCTGGAGACTCCCCAGGAGACTCAGTCCTCGTCTCGAGTGGGGCATGCACGTGCGCATTCCTCCAGAGTTGAAGCAGCAGTGTCACACTTCCCTTTGCTTGGATCAAGGGATCTGTGGCTTTCCCTCGAGCTTTCCCACGAGCTTTCCCACGGCTTTCCCACAGGGCTGTACCACGTGCCACCGTGTGTGAGTCGATCCTCGGCTTGAAAGTCGAGGCAGTGCAGGGAAAAGAGTTTTCCCTGGAATGGACTGAGACCTCTCGGGGACTTTGGGAATCGTGGCACGACCCTGGAGTTCTTCTCGCCTTTCCTGTGGAGAGCGCCTCCTCTTGAGATGCTATGGGAACGCGGAATTCTTTTCCGACCACGCAGGGAAAGGATCCCTCCTCTCGAGCTAGGAGGCGGAAACGGGGCTCTCTGGATGTGGGCGGGACTCTCGTGTTTCCTCTCGGGTGGAGTCGGGTATGTCGGGGAACTTCTTGAGTTGCAGCAAGGGTGTGAAGGACCCTTTGAGGTTCCAGAGGTTCGGAGAATATCCTGGAGACGCCTCAGCAGAAATGGCCTCATCTCGCCTGGAGGGGAGAACCTCCTGGATTTTCTCGAGTTGCGGCAGGCTCTCGACTTACGACGGGGAACTCAGGGACCCGCTCTGGTGGCCTCAGGAAAGGCCAGTCCCTATGCTAGTTGCTCTTGGGCCTCTTGGGATGGCCTCTCCCGTCAATATTGGTGCCT
>NW_017200872.1:0-6872 GCF_001704415.2 Capra hircus | reverse complement strand
ACGCGAAGAGCTGACTGCCGAACCTGCGTGTAACACCCTTCACAGCGAGTACCCCAAGATCCATGTCAGCCTGGGGGGGGCAGAGTAATCCTCACCGCTTCCTCCGCACTGAGCGTGCCTAACACAAGCGTCTCGGCCCCGGGCATTGACGGCCGAGTACGATGGATAACTGACAGAGGGGGCCTCCCCGGTGCAAACTCGCATGGGAAACGGGTCCTTTCCTTACCGGTTCCACCACGAGAGCGCGCTCCCGAAGGTTCCCTGTCGTTAATTCGAGGAGCACCTGCCGCAAGCTCGCAGAAAATCCAGGAGAAGTGGTCCTCCCCCTCCAGAGGCGGAGATGTAGGCGCACCCATTTGTGGCTCAGCTTCTGCGAAGGGCTTAATCACATCAATCTCTTCTGGCCGAGGCTTCGAAGGGTCCTCACACCCTTTGCTCTGCAACTCAAGAGAGGGCCCGACATACCCGTCTGGCCGACTCGAGAGGAAACACTGCCACTTTTCTTGTCGCCAGTCATCAGAGGATCCCGTTTCCGCCTTCTTAGCTCGATCGATACGGAGGTACATTTCCTTCCTTTCCCTGCTGTTCGGGAGTAAGAATTTCCCGGCGTTCCCGTACGCATCTCAAGAGGAGTCGCTCTCCACATTGGGAAAGGCGGAGAGGAAACTCGGCGCATGGGATCCTGACCACCGGACATTTCCCTAGAGTACCTGCCAGACTGTTCTCAGGTGCTGCATTCCAGGGGATACCACCTCGTTTTCCCGTGTCACTGCCTTCGATGGGCTTCAGAATCAAGCCAGCTTGGGAAATTCGTGACCCTCGTCCCACTCCCACACCACGTGGTTTGATTGGCACGTGGGACAGCCACGTGGTTAGGGTAACTAGTGCTCGTTGGAAAAGCTTCCTCGGGAAAGCCTCGATGGGAATACACAGATCCCTCGATCCACTCGAAAGGTAAGGCGTGACATTTTGCTGCTACGCTCGGGAGAAACGCACCGTTTTGCATGCCCCCACTCGCAGCTAGTGTAGGGGCATGCACGTGTGCTTTCCTTCCGAGCTGTAGCAGCAGTGTCGCGTTTCCCTTCGCGTGGATCAAGGGATCTGTGGCTTTCCCTCGAGGGCTTTCCCTTGAGGCTTTCCCACGAGGCTTTTCCACGAGGCTTTCCCACGAGGCTTTCCCACTGGGCTGTGCCACGTGTCACTGTGTTGTGAGTCGATCCTCGGCTTGAAAGTCGAGGCAGTGCAAGGAAACAGTTTTCCCTGGAATGGACTGAGACAACTGGGGGACTCTGGGAATGGTGGCACCACCCTGGAGTTCCTCTCGCCTTTCCTGTGGAGAGCGCCTCCTCTTGAGATGCGACGGGAATGCCCGGGAATTCTTTCCCCACCACGCAGAGAAAGGATCCTCCTCTCCGAGGTAGGAGGCGGAAAGGGGCTCCTCTGGATGTGGGCGGAACTCTCGTGCTTCCTCTGGAGTGGAGACGGGTATGTCGGTGAACTTCTTGAGTTGCAACAAGGGTGTGCAGGACCCGTTGGAGGTTTACGAGGTTAGGTGTGATTAGTCTCGAGAAGCCTCAGCGGAAATGGGCCTCATCTCGCCTGGAGGGGAGAACCTCCTGAATTTTCTCGAGTTGCGGCAGATGCTCTCCACTTACGACGGGACCTCAGGGACCCACTCTGGTGGCCTCAGGAAAGGCCAGTCCCCATGCAGAGTTGCTTTGGGGCCTCTCGGGATTCCTCTCCCGTCGATGCTGAGGCCTAAGACCTTGTGTGGAGTCAGTGCCGGAACCTGAGGATTCCTCTCTAGTGCTAACATGGATCTTGGGGTACTTCTGGAGTCTCCCCAGGGGAGTCAGTCCTCGTCTCGAGTGGGAGCAAGCAAGTGCGCTTTCCTCCCGAGCTGTAGCAGCACTGTCGTGCTTCCCTTCGTGTGGATCAAGGGATCTGTGGCTTTCCCTCGAGGCTTTCTTTCCCACGAGGCTTTCCCACAGGGCTGTCCCACGTGGACCGTGGTGTGAGTCGATCCTCGGCTTGAAAGTCGAGGCAGTGCAGGGAAAATAGGTTTCCCTCAAACAGACTGGACATCTGGGTACTCTGGAATGGTGGCAGGACCCTGGAGTTCCTCTCGCCTTTCCTGTGGAGAGCGACTCCTCTTGAGATGCGACGGGAAAGCCCGGAATTCTTTTCCGACCACGCAGGGAAAGGATCCCTCCTCTCGAGCTAGGAGACGGAAACGAGTCTCCTCTGGATGTGGGCTGGACTCTCGTGCTTCCTCTCGAGTGGAGACGGTATGTCGCGGGAACTTCTTGAGTTGCAGCAAGGGTGTGAAGGACCCTTTGGAAGTTCCAGAGGTTAGATGTGATTAGCCTGGAGACGCCTCAGCTGAAATGGGCCTCATCTCGCCTGGAGGGGAGAACTCCTGGATTTTCTCGAGTTGCGGCAGGAGCTCTCGACTTACGACGGGGACCTCAGGGACCCGCTCTGGTGGCCTCAGGAAAGGCCAGTCCCCATGCGAGTTTCTCGGGGGCCTCTCGGATTCCTCTCCGACGATGCTCTGGCCTAAGACCTTGTGTGGAGTCAGTGCCGCGGACCTGAGGATTCCTCTCCAGTGGGACATGGATCTTTGGGTACTTCTGGAGTCTCCCCAG
The DNA here is from genome assembly GCF_001704415.2 of Capra hircus. Lineage (NCBI taxonomy): Eukaryota > Metazoa > Chordata > Mammalia > Artiodactyla > Bovidae > Capra > Capra hircus. Next base: position 4,224 of record NW_017200872.1, on the reverse strand, counting down.
GGGAGTCAATCCTCATCTCGAGTGGGGGCATGCACGTGCGCTTTCCTCCCGAGCTGCAGCAGCAGTGTCACGCTGGCTTAAGACCTTATGTGGCGTCGGTGCCCGAACCTGAGAATTCTCTCCAGTGCTGACATGGATCTTGGGGTACTTCTGAGTCTCCCCAGGGGAGTAAGTCCTCGTCTCGAGTGGGGGCCTGCACGTGCGCTTTCCTCCGAGCTCTAGCAGCAGTGTCACGCTTCCCTTCGCGTGGATCAAGGGATCGTGGCTTTCCCTCGAGGCTTTCCCACGAGGCTTTTCCCACGAGGCTTTCCCACAGGGCTGTCCCACGTGCCAACTTTGTGTGAGTCGATCCTCGGCTTGAAAGTCGACGCAGTGCAGGGAAAACAGGTTTCCCTGGAATGGACTGAGACATCTGGGGGACTCTGGGAATGGTGGCAAGACCCTGGAGTTCCTCTCGCCTTTCCTGTGGAGAGTGCCTCCTCTTGAGTTGCGACGACGGGAACGCCGGGAATTCTTTCCCGATCACGCAGGGAAAGGATCCCTCCTCTCGAGATAGGAGGCGGACACGGATCTCCTCTGGATGTGGGCAGAACTCTCGAGCTTCCTCTCGAGTTGAGACGGGTATGTCGGGGAACTTCTTGAGTTTCAGTAAGGGTGTGAAGGACCCTTAGGAAAGTTCCAGAGTTATATGTGATTAGCCTCGAGAAGCCTCAGCGCAAATGGGCCTCATCTCGCCTCGAGGGGAGAACCTTCTGGATTTTTCTCGAGTTGCGGCAGGTCCTCTGGACTTACAACGGGGACCTCAGAGACTCGCTCTGGTGGCCTCAGCAAAGGTCAGTCCCCATGCGAGTTGCTCGGGGCCTCTCGGCGATTCCTCTCCCGTCGATGCCGGGGCCTATGATCTTGTGTGGAGTCGGTGCCAGCACCTGAGGATTCCTCTCCAGTGCTGACATGGATCTTGGGGGTACTTCTGGAGTCTCCCCAGGGGAGTCAGTCCTCGCCTCGAGTGGGGGCATGCACGTGCGTTTTCCTCCGAGCTGGAGCAGCAGTGTCACGCTTCGCTTCGCGTGGATCAAGGGATCTGTGGCTTTGCATCCCATGAGGCTTTCCCACGAGGCTTTCCATAGGGCTGTTCCTCGTGCACGGTGGTGTGAGTCGATCCTCGGCTTGAAAGTCGAGGCAGTGCATTGAAAACAGGTTTCCCTGGAATGGACTGAGACTTCTGACGGACTCTGGGATTGGTGGCACGACCCTGGAGTTCCTCTCGCTTTTCCTCCTGGGGAGAGCGCCTCCTCTTGAGCTGCGGCGGGAACGCCAGGAATTCTTTCCCGAACACACAGGGAAAGGATCCCTCCTCTGGAGCTAGGAGGCTGAAACGGTGCTCCTCTGGATGTGGGCGGGATTCGCGTGCTTCCTCTCGAGTGGAGACGGGTATGTCGGGAACTTCTTGAGTTGCAGCAAGGGTGTGAAGGACCCTTTGGAAGTTCCTTTATAGGTGTGATTAGCCTCGAGACGCCTAAGCGGAACTGGGCCTCATCTCGCCTGGAGGGGAGAACCTCCTGGATTTCCTCGAGTTGCGGAAGGTGCTCTCGACTTACGTCGGGGGACCTCAGGGACCCGCTCTGGTGGCCTCAGGGAAGGCCAGTCCCCATGAGAGTTGCTCGGGGCCTCTCAGGATTCCTCTCCCGTCGATGCCGGCGGCCGAAGATCTTGTGTGGATTCAGTGCCGGTACCTGAGGATTCCTCTCCAGCGCTGACATGGATCTTGGGGTACTTCTGGAGTCTCCCAGGGGAGTCAGTCCTCATCTCGAGTGGGGCATGCACGTGCTTTTTCCTCCCGAGCTGTGGCAGCAGAGTGTGGCGCTTCCCTTCGCGTGGATCAATGGATCTGTGGCTTTCCATCGAGGCTTTCCCAGGAGGCTTTCCACGAGGCTTTCCCACGAGGCTTTCCCTCAGGGCTGTCCCACGTGCCACCGTGGTGTGAGTCGATCCTCGGCTTGAAAGTCGACGGCAGTGCTGGGAAAACAGGTTTCCCTGGAATGGACTGAGACATCTGGGGGACTCTCGAAATGGTGACATGACCCTGGAGTTCCTCTCGCCTTTCCTGTGGAAAGCGCCTCCTCTTGAGATGCGACGGAAACCCCGGGAATTCTTTCCCGACCACGCAGGGAAAGGATCCCTCCTCTCGAGCTAGGAGGCGGAAACGGGGCTCCTCTGGATGTGGGCGGGACTCTCGTGCTTCCTCTCGAGTGGAGACGGGTATGTCGGGGAACTTCTTGAGTTGCAGCAAAGGTGTGAAGGACACGTTGGAAGTTCCAGAGGTTAGGTGTGAATAGCCTCGAGAAACCTCAGCATAAATGGGCCTCATCTCACCTGGAGGGAGAACCTCCTGGATTTTCTCGAGTTGCGGCAGGTGCTCTCGACTTACGACGGGGACCTCGAGGACACGCACTGGTGGCCCCAGGAAAGGCCAGTCCCCATGCGAGTTGCTCGGGGGCCTCTCGGGATTCCTCTCCCGTCGATGCCGGGGCGTAAAATCTTGTGTGGAGTCGGTGCCGGAACCTGAGCATTCCTCTTCAGTGCTGACATTGATCGTGGGGTACTTCTGAGTCTCCCCAGGGGAGTCAGTCCTCGTCTCGAGTGGGGCCTGCACGTGCGCCGAAACCTGAGAATTCCTCTCCAGTGCTGACATGGATCTTGGGGGACTTCTGGAGTCTCTCCAGGGGGAGTCAGTCCTCGTCTCGAGTGGGGGCATGCACGTGTACTTTCCTCCTGAGCTGTAGCAGCAGTGTCACGCTTCCCTTCGCTTGGATCAAGGGATCTGTGGCTTTCCTCGAGGCTTACCCTCCAGGCTTTCCCACGAGGCTTTCCCACAGGGCTGTCCACGTGCCACCGTGGTGTGAGGCGATCCTCGGGCTTGAAAGTAGACGCAGTGCAGGGAAAACAGGTTTCCCTGAATGGACTGAGACATCTGGAGACTCTGGAATGGTGGCACGACCCTGGAGTTCCTCTCGCCTTTCCTGTGGAGAGCGCCTCCTCTTGAGAAGCGAGGGGAACGCCGGGAATTCTTTCCAGAACACGCAGGGAAAGGATCCCCCCTCTCGAGCTAGGAGGCGGAAACGGGGCTCCTCTGGATGTGGGCGGGACTCTCGTGCTTCCTCTCCAGTGGAGACGGGTATGTCGGGGGAACTTCTTGAGTTGCAGCAAGGGTGTGAAGGACCCTTTGGAAGTTCCAGATGTTAGGTGTGATTAGCCTCGAGACGCCTCAGCGGAAATGGGCCTCATATCGCCTGGAGGGGAGAACCTCCAGGACATTCTCGAGTTTCGGCAGGAGCTCTTCGACTGCGACGGGGACCTCAGGGACCCGCTCTGGTGGCCTCAGGAAAGGCCAGTCCCCATGGAGTTGCTCGGGGGCCTCTAGGGATTCCTCTCCCGTCGATGCCGGAGCCTAAGTCCTTGTGTGGAGTCGGTGCCGAAACCTGAGCATTCCTGTCCAGTGCTGACATGGATCTTGGGGGTACTTCTGGTGTCTCCCCTGGGGAGTCAGTCCTCCTCTCGAGTGGGGGCATGCACGTGCGCTTTCCTCCGAGCTGCAGCAGCAGTGACACGCTTCCCTTCACGTGGATCAAGGGATTTGTGGCTTTCTCTCGAGGCTTTCCCGCAGGGCTGTTCCATGTGCCACAGTGGTGTGAGTCGATCCTCGCTTGAAAGTTGAGGCAGTGCAGGGAAAACAGGTTTCCCTGGAATGGACTGAGGCATCTGGGGGACTCTGGGAATGGTGGCAGGATCGAGGAGTTCCTCTCGCCTTTCCTGTGGAGAGCGCCTCCTCTTGAGATGCGACGGGCACGCTGAGAATTCTTTCCCGACAACGCAGGGAAAAGATCCCTCCTCTCGAGCTAGGAGGAGGAAACGGGACTCCTTTGGATTGTGAGCGGGACTCTCGTGCTTCCTCTCGAGTGGAGCCGGGTATGTCGGGCGAAGTTGTTGAGTTGCAGCAAGGGTGTGAAGAACCCTTTGGAAGTTCAGAGGTTAGGTGTGATTTAGCCTCGAGATGCCTCTGTGGAAATGGGCCTCATCTCGCCTGGAGGGGAGAATCTCCTGGATTTTCTCGAGTTGCGGGCAGGTGCTTCTCGACTTACCACGGGACCTCAGGGACCCGCTCTGGTGGTCTTAGGAAAGGCCAGTCCCCATGCGAGTTGCTCGGGGGCCTCTCAGGATTCCTCT
>NW_017200871.1:0-6872 GCF_001704415.2 Capra hircus | reverse complement strand
GCTTTACCACAGGGCAGTCCCACATGCCACCGTGGTTTAGTCGATCCTCGGCTTGAAAGTCGAGGCAGTGCAGGGAAAAGAGGTTTCCCTTGAATGGACTGAGACATCTGGGGACTCAGGAATGGTGGCACGAACCTGGAGTTCCTCTCTCCTTTCCTGTGGAGAGCGCTCCTCTTGAGATGCGACGGGAACGCCGGGAATTCTTTCCCGACCACGCATTGAAATGATCCCTCCTCTCGAGCTAGGAGGCTGAAAAGGGGCTCCTCTGGATGTGGGCGGCACTCTCGTGTTTCCTCTCGAGTGGAGACGGGTATGTTGGGAAACTTCTTGAGTTGCAGCAAGGGTGTGAAGGACCCTTCGGAAGTTCCAGAGGTTAGGTGTTAATTAGCCTCGAGGCGCCTCAGTGGAAATGGGACTCATCTCGTCTGGAGGGAGAACCTCCTCTATTTCTCGAGTTGCGGCAGGTGCCTCTCGACTTACGACGGGGACCTCAGGACCCGCTCTGGTGGCCTCAGGAAAGGCCAGTCCCCATGCGATTGCTCGGGGCCTCTGGGATTCCTCTCCAGACGATGCGGGCCTAAGACCTTGTTGGAGTCGTGCCGGAACCTGAGATTCCTCTCCAGGCGACATGGATCTTGGGTACTTCTGGAGTCTCCCCAGGGAGTCAGTCTCGTCTCGTGTGGGGGCATGCACGTGCGCTTTCCTCCGAGCTGTAGCAGCAGTGTCACGCTTCCTTCGCGTGGATCAAGGGAACTGTGGCTTCGCTCAGGCTTTCCCACGCAGGCTTTCCCACAAGGCTTTCCACGAGCTTTCCCACAGGGCTGTCCCACGTGCCACCGTGGTGTGAGTCGATCCTCGCTTGAAAGTCGAGGCAGTGCAGGGAAAACAGGTTTCCCTGGAATGGACTGAGACATCTGGGGAGTCAGGAATGGTGGCACGACCCTGAGTTCCTCTCCTTTCCTGTGAGAGCGCCTCCTCTTGAGATGCACGGAACGCCGGAATACTTTCCCGAACAGCAGCGAAAGGATCCTCCTCTCGAGCTAGAGGCGGAAAGCGGGGCTCCTCTTGATGAGGGCGGGACTCTGCGAGCTTCCTCTCGAGTGGAGACGGGTAATGTCGGGGATCTTCTTAAGTTGCAGCAAGGGTGTGAAGGACCCTTTGGAAGTTCCAGAGGTTAGATGTGATTAGCCTCGAAGATGACTCAGCGGAAATGGGCCTCATCTCGGCCTGGAGGGGAGAACCTCCTGGATTTTCTCGAGTTGCGGCAGGTGCTCTCGACTTAGGATCGGGGACCTCAGGGACCCGCTCTGGTGGCCTCACGAAAGGCCAGTCCCCATGCGAGTTGCTCGGGGAGCCCATGCGAGTTGCTCGGGGGCTCTTGGATTCCTCTCCCGTTGATGCCGGGGCCTAAGATCTTGTGTGGAGTCAGTGCCGGAACCTGAGGATTTGCCTCCAGTGCTGACCATGGATCTTGGGGTATTTCTGCAGTCTCCCCAGGGGAGTCAGTCCTCGTCTCGAGTGGGGCATGCAACGTGCGCTTTCCTCTCGAGCGTAGCAGCAGTGTCACGCTTCCCTTCGCGTGGATCAAGGGATCTGTGGCTTTCCCTCGAGGCTTTCCCACGAGGCTTTCCCACAGGGATGTCCCACGTGCCACCGTGGTGTGAGTCGATCCTCGGCTTGATAGACAAGGCTGTGCAGGGAAACAAGTTTCTCTGGAATGGACTGATACATCTGGGGGACTGTGGGAATGGTGGCACGACCCTAGATGTTCCTCTCGCCTCTCCTGTGAATGAGCGCCTCCTCTTGAGATGTGATGGGAACGCTCGGGAATTCTTTCCCGACCACGAAGGGAAAGGTACCCTCCTCTTGAGCTAGGAGGCAGAAACGGGTCTCCTCTGAATGTTGGCGGGACTCTCGTGCTTCCTCTCTAGTGGAGACGGGTAAGTCAGGGTAACTTCTTGAGTTGCAGCAAGGGTGTGAAGGACCCTTCGGAAGTTCCAGAGGTTAGGTGTGATTAGCCTCGTGACGTCTCAGCGGAAATGGGCCTCATCTCGAATGGAGGCGAGAACCTCCTGAATTTTCTCGAGTTGCAGAAGGTTCTCTCGACTTAACGACGGGGACCTCAGGTACCCGCTCTTGTGGCCACAGGAAAGGCCAGTCCCCATGCGAGTTGCTCGGGGGCCTCTTTGGGATTCCTCTCCCGTTGATGCTGGGGCCTAAGACCTTGTCTGGAGTCGGTGCCAGAACCTGAGGATTCCTCTCCAGTGCTGACATGGATCTTGGGGTACTTCTGGAGTCTCCCCAGTGGAGTCAGTCCTCAAATCGAATGGGGGCAGGCACGTGCGCTTTCCTTCCGAACGGTAGCAGCAGTGTTGCGCTTCCCTTTCGCGTGGATCAAGGGATCTGTGGCTTTCCCTCGAGGCTTTCCCACGATGCTTTCCCACAGGGCTGTCCCACGTGCCACCGGTGGTGTGAGCCGATCCTCGGCTTGAAAGTCGAGGCAGTGCAGGGAAAACAGCTTTCCCTTGAATGGACTGAGACATCTGGGGGACTCTGGAATTGCGGCACCACCCTGGAGTTCCTCTTGCCTTTCCTGTGGAGAGCCCCTCCTCTTGAGGTGCGACGGGAACGCCGGGAATTCTTTCCCGACCACGCAGGGAAAGGATCCTCCTCTAGAGCTAGGAGGCGAAAATGGGGCTCCTCTGGATGTGGGCGGGACTCTCGTGCTTCCTCTCGAATGGAGACGGGTATGTCGGGGAACTTCTTGAGTTGCAGCAAGGGTGTCAAGGACCCTTTGGAAGTTCCAGAGGTTAGATATGATTAGCCTCGAGACGCCTCACCGGAAATGGGCCTCATCTCGCCTGGAGGGAAGAACCTCCTGGATTTTCTCGACGCTGCGGCAGGGTGCTCTCGACTTACGACGGGGACCTCAGGGACCCGCTCTGGTGACCTCAGGAAAGGCCAGTCCCCATGCGAGTTGCTCGGGGGCCTCTCGGGATTCCTCTCCCGTCGATGCCGGGGCCTAAGACCTTGTGTGGAGTCGGTGCCAGAACTTGAGGATTCCTCTCCAGTGCTGACATGGATCTTGGGATACTTCTGGAGTCTCGCCAGGGCCGTCAGTCATCGTCTCGAGTGGGGGCATGCACGTACGCTTTCCTCCCGAGTTGTAGCCAGAAGAGTCGCCCTTCCCTTCTCGTGGATCAAGGGATCAGGGGCTTTCCCTCGAGGCTTTCCCACGAGGCTTTCCCACGAGGCTTTCCCAACGAGCCTTTCCCACAGGGCTGTCCCACGTGCCATCGTGTTGTGAGTCGATCCTCGGCTTGAAAGTAGAGGCAGTGCAGGGAAAACACGTTTTCTCTGGAATGGACTGATACATCTGGGGACTCTGGGAATGGTGGAACTACCCTGATGTTCCTCTCGCCTTTCCTGTGGAGAGCGCCTCCTCTTGAGATGCGACGCGAACGCCGGGAATTCGTTCCTGAACACGCAGGAAAAGGATCCCTTCTCTCGAGCTATGAGTGGGAAACGGGGCTCCTCTGGATGTGGGCGGGACTCTCGTGCTTCCTCTCGAGAGGAGACGGTTATGTTGGGGAACTTCTTGAGTTGCAGCAAGGATGTGAAGGACCCTTTGTAAGTTACAGAGGTTAGGTGTGATTAGCCTCCAGACGCCTCAGCACAAATGGGTCCTCATTTCTCCCTGGAGGGGAGAACCTCCTGGATTTTCTCGAGTTGTGGCATTTGCTCTCGACTTACGATGGGGACCTCTGGGACTCGCTCTTGTGGCCTCAGGAAAGGCCAGTCCCATGCGAGTTGCTCGGGGGCCTCTCGGGATTCCTCTCCCGTCGATGCGGGGCCTAAGACCTTGTGTGGAGGCGGTGCCGGAAAGTGAGGTTTCCTCTCCAGTGCTGACATAGATCTTGGGTACTTCTGGAGTCTCCCCAGGGGAGTCAGTCCTCGTCTCGAGTGGGGGCATGCACGTGCGCTTTCCTCCCGAGCTGTAGCAGCAGTGTCACGCTTCCATTCGCGTGGATCAGGGATCGGTGGCTTTCTCTAGAGGCTTCCCCACGAGGCTTTCCCACGAGGCTTTCCCACAGGGCTGTCGCACGTGCCACCGTGGTGTGAGTCGATCCTCGGCTTGAAAGTCGAGGCAGTGCAGGGAAAACAGGTTTCCCTGGAATGGACTGAGACATTTGGGGGCCTCTGGGAATGGTGGCACGACCCTGGAGTTCCTCTCGCCTTTCCTGTGGAGTTCACCTCCTCTTGAGAAGCTATGGGAACGCCGGGAATTCTTTCCCGACCACGCAGGGAAAGGATCCATCCTCTCGAGCTAGGAGGCGGAAACGGGGGCTCCTCTGGATTTGGGCGGGACTCTCGTGCTTCCTCTCCAGTGGAGACTGGTATGTCGGGGGAACTTCTTGAGTTGCAGCAAGGGTGTGAAAAACCCTTTGGAAGTTCCTGAGGTTAGGTGTGATTAGCCTCGAGACGCCTCAGCGGAAATGGTTCTCATTTCGCCTGGAGGGGAGAACCTCATGGATTTTCTCGAGTTGTGGCAGGTGCTCTCGACTTACGACGGGGACCTCAGGGACCCGATCTGGTGGCCTCAGGGAAGGCCAGTCCCCATGCGAGTTGCTCGGGGCGTCTCGGTATTCCTCTCCTGTCGATGCGGGGCCTAAGACCTTGTGTGGAGTCGGAGCCGGAACCTGAGGATTCCTCTCTAGTGCTGACATGGATCTTGGGGGACTTCTGGAGTCTCCCCAGGGGAGTCAGTCCTCGTCTCGAGAGGGGGGAGGCACGTGCACTTTCCTCCCGAGCTGTTGCAGCAGTGTCACGCTTCCATTCGCGTGGATCAAAGGATCTGTGGCTTTCCCTCGAAGCTTTCCCTCGAGGCTTTCCCACGAGGCTTTCCCACAGGGCTGTCCCACGGGCCACCGTGGTTTGAGTCGATCCTCGAATTGAAAGTCGAGGCAGTGCAGGGAAAACAGGTTTCCCTGGAATGGACTGAGTCATCTGGGGGACTCTGGGAATGGTGTCACGACTCTGGAGTTACTCTCGACTTTCCTGTGTAGAGCGCCTCCTCTTGAGATGCGACGGGCGCGCCGGGAATTCTTTCCCGACCACGCAGGGAAAGGATCCCTCCTCTCGAGCTAGGAGGAGGAAACGGGGCTCCTCTGGATGTGGGCGGGACTCTCGTGCTTCTGCTTGAGTGGAGACGGGTATGTCGGGGAACTTCTTGAGTTGCAGCAAGGGTGTGAAGGACCCTTTGGAAGTTCCAGAGGTTAGGTGTGGTTAGCCTTGAGACGCCTCAGCCGAAATGGGCCTCATCTCGCCTGGAGGGGAGAACCTCCTGGATTTTCTCGAGTTGCGGCAGGTGCTCTCGACTTACGACGGGGACCTCAGGTGCCCGCTCTTGTGGCCTCAGGAAAGGCCAGTCCCCATGCGAGTTGCTCGGGGGCCTATCGGGATATCTCTTCCGGCGATGCCGGGGCCTTAAGACCTTGTGTGGAGTCGGTGCTGGAACCTGAGGTTTCCTCTCCAGAGCTGACATGGATCTTGGGGTACTTCTGTGGTCTCCCCAGGGGAGTCAGTCCTCGTCTCGAGTGGGGGCATGCATGTGTGCTTTCCTCCCGAGATGTAGCAGCAGTGTCACGCTTCCCTTAGCGTGAATCCAGGGATCTGTGGCTTTCCCTCGAGCTTTCCCTCGAGGCTTTCCACGAGGCTTTTCCCACGAGGCTTTCCCCACGAGGCTTTCCCACAGGGCTTTCCCACGTGCCACCGTGGTGTGAATCGATACTTGGCTTGAAAGTCAAGGCAGTGCAGGGAAAACTGGTTTCCCTGGAATGGCACTGAGACATCTGGAGACCCTGGCAATGGTGGCACGACCCTGGATTTCCTCTCGCCTTTCCTGTGGAGAGCGCCCTCCTCTTGAGATGCGACGGGAACGCCGGGAATTCTTTCCCGACCACGCAGTGAAAGGATTCCTACTCTCGAGGTAGGATGCGGAAACGGGGCTCCTCTGGATGTGGGCGGGACTCTCGTGCTTCCTCTCGAGTGGAGACGGGTATGTCGGGGAACTTCTTGAGTTGCAGCAAGGGTGTGAAGGACCCTTTGGAAGTTCCAGAGGTTAGGTGTCATTAGGCTCGAGACACCTCAGCGGAAATGGGCCCTCATCTCGCCTGGAGGGAGGACCACCTGGATTTCTCGAGTTGCGGCAGGTGCTCTCGACTTACAACGGGGACCTCAGGGACCCTCTCCGGTGGCCTCAGAAAGGCCAGTCCCCATGCGAGTTGCTCGGGGGCCTCCGGGATTCCTCTCCCGTCGATGCCGGGCCTAAGACCTTGTGTGGAGTCGGTCCTGGAACCTGAGGATTCCTCTCCAGTGCTGACATGGATCTTGGGGTATTTTCTGGAGTCTCCCCAGGGGAGTCAGTCCTCGTCTCGAATGGGGGCATGCAAGTGCGCTTCCCTCCCGAGCTGTAGGAGCAGTGTCATGCTTCCCTTCGCGTGGATCAAGGGATCTGTGGCTTGCCTCGAGGCTTTCCCACTAGGCTTTTCACGAGGCTGTCCCACAGGGCTGTCCCACGTGCCACCGTGGTGTAAGTGGATCCTCGGCTTGAAAGTCGAGGCAGTGAAGGGAAAACAGTTTTCCTTGGAATGGACTGAGACATCTGGGCGGACTCTGGGATAAGTTGCACGACCCTGGAGTTCCTCTCGCCTTTCCTGTGAGAGGGCCTCCTGTTGAGATGCGACGGGAACGCCGGGATTTCTTTCCGAACATGCAGGAAAGGATCCCTCCTCTCGAGCTAGGAGGCAGTAACGCGGCTCCTCGCGATGTGGCGGGAAATCTCGTGCTTCCTCTCGAGTGGAGACGGGTAT
>NW_017200870.1:0-6872 GCF_001704415.2 Capra hircus | reverse complement strand
GAGAGTCAGTCCTCGTCTCGAGTGGGGCATGCACGTGCTCTTTCCTCCGAGCTGTAGCAGCAGTGTCACGCTTCCCTTCGCGTGGATCAGGCATCAGGGGCTTTCCCTCGAGGCTTTCCCACAGGCTTTCCCAGGAGGCTTTCCCACAGGACTGTCCCACGTGCCACCGTGGTGTGAGTCGATCCTCGGCTTGAAAGTCGAGGCAGTCCAGGGAAAACAGGTTTCCCTGGAATGGACTGAGAAATCTGGGGGACTCTGGAATGTGGCACGACCCTGGAGTTCCTCTCGCCTTTCCTGTGGAGAGCGCCTCCTCTTGACTTGCGACGGGAATGCCGGGAATTCTTTCCCAACACGCGGGAAAGGATCCCTCCTCTCGAGCTAGGAGGCGGAAACGGGCTCCTCTGGATGGGCGGGACTCTCGTGCTTCCTCTCGAGTGGAGACGGGTATGTCGGGAACTTCTTGAGTTGCAGCAAGGGTGTGAAGGACCCTTTGGAAGTTCCAGAGGTTAGATGTGATTAGCCTCCAGACGCCTCAAGAAATGGGCTCATCTCGCCTGGAGGGCGAACCTCCTGGATTTTCTCGAGTTGCGGCAGGTGCTCTCGTCTTACGACAGGGACGTCAGAACCCGCTCTGGTGGCCTCAGGAAAGGCCAGTCCCATGCGAGTTGCTCGGGGGCCTCTCGGGATTCCTCTCCGTAGATGCTGGGCCTAAGACCTTGTGTGGAGACGGTGCCGGAACCTGAGTATTCCTCTCCAGTGCTGAATGGATCTTGGGGTACTTCTGAGTCTCCCCAGGGAGTCAGTCCTCGTCTCGAGTGAGGCATGCACGTGCCCTTTCTTTCCGAGCTGTAGCTGCAGTGTCACGCTTCCCTCGCGTGGATCAAGGGACCTGTGGCTTTCCCTCGAGGCTTTCCACGAGGCTTTCCCACAGGACTATCCAACGTGCCACCGTGGTGTGAGTCGATCCTCGGCTTGAAAGTCGAGCAGTGGAGGGAAAACAGATTTCCCTGGAATGGACTGAGACATCTGGGGACTCTGGGAATGGTGGCACGACCCTGGAGTTCCTCTCGCCTTTCCTGTGGAGAGCGCCTCTTTCTTGAGATGCGACGGTAATGCAGGAATTCTTTCCCCACCACGCACGCAGGGAAAGGATCCCTCCACTCAAGCTAGGAGGGAAACGGGGCTCCTCTGGATGTGGGCGGGACTCTCGTGCTTCCTCTCGAGTGGAGACGGGGTATGTCGGGAACTTCTTGAGTTGCAGCAAGGGTGGAAGGACCCTTTCGAAGTTCCAGAGGTTAGATGTGATTAGCCTCGAGACGCTTCAACGGAAACGGGCCTCATCTCGCCTGGAGGGAGAACTTCCTGGATTTTCTCGAGTTGTGGCAGGTGCTCTCAAGTTACGACGGGGACCTCAGGGACCCTCTCTGGCGGCCTCAGGAAAGGCCGACCCCATGCGAGTTGCTCAAGTGCCTCTCGGGATTCCTCTCCCGTAGATGCCAGCGCCTAAGACCTTGCTTGGAGTCGGTGCTGGAACGTGAGGATTCCTCTCCAGTGCTGACATTGATCTTGGGCTACTTCTGGAGTCTCCCCAGGGAGTCAGTCCTCGTCTCGAGTGGGGCATGCACGTGCGCATTCCTCCCAAGCTGTAGCAGCAGTGTCACGCTTCCCTTCGCGTGGATCAAGGGATCTGCGCTTTCCCTCGAGGCTTTCCCACGAGGCTTTCCCACAGGGCTGTCCCACGTGCCACCGTGGTGTGAGTCGATCCTCGGCTTGAAAGTCGAGGCAGTACAGGGAAAACAGGTTTCCCTGGAATGGACTGAGACATCTGGGGGACTCTGGGAATGGTAGCATGACCCTGGAGTTACTCTCGCCTTTCCTGTGGAGAGCGCCTCCTCTTGAAATGCGACGGGAACGCCGGAATTCTTTCCCGACCACGCAGCGAAAGGATCCCACCTCTCGAGCTAGGAGGCGGAAACGGGGCTCCTCTGTATGGGCGGGACTCTCGTGCTTCCTCTCGAGTGGAGACGGGTATGTTGGGGAACTTCTTGAGTTGCAGGAAGGGTGTGAAGGACCCTTTGGAAGTTCCAGAGCTTAGGTGTGATTAGCCTCGAGACGCCTCATCGGAAATGGGGCTCATCTCGCCTGGAGGCGAGAACCTCCTGAATTTTCTCAAGTTGCGGCAGGTGCTCTCGACTTACGAAGGGGACCTGAGGGACCCGCGCTGGTGGCCTCATGAAAGGCCAGTCCCCATGGAGTTGCTCGGGGGCCTCTCGGGATTCCTCTCCCCTCGATGCCGGGGCCTAAGATCTTGTGTGGAATCGGTGCCGGAACCTGAGGATTCCTCTCCAGTGCTGACATGGATCTTGGGGTACTTCTGGAGTCTCCCAGGGGAGTCAGTCCTCGTCTCGAGTGGGGGCATGCACGTGCGCTCCCGAGCTGTAGCAGGAGTGTCACGCTTCCCTTCTTGTGGATCAAGGGATCAGGGGCTTTACCTCGAGGCTTTCCCATGAGGCTTTCCCACGAGGCTTTCCCACAGGGCTGTCCCACGTGCCACCGTTGTATGAGTCGATCCTCGGCTTGAAAGTCGAAGCAGTGCAGGGAAAACTGGTTTCCCTGGCATGGACTGAACATCTGGGGGACTCTGGGAATGGTGGCACGACCCTGGAGTTCCTCTCGCCTTTCCTGTGGAGAGCGCCTCCTCTTGAGATGCGACGGGAACGCCAGGAATACTTACCCGACCACCTAGGGAAAGGATCCCTCCTCTGGAACTATGAGGCGGAAACGGGGCTCCTCTGGATGTGGGCGCGGACTCTCGTGCTTCCTCTCGAGTGGAGACGGGTATGTCGGGAACTTCTTGAGTTGCAGCAAGGGTGTGAAAGACGCTTTGGAAGTTCCAGAGGTTAGGTGTGATTAGTCTCGAGACGCCTCAGCACAAATGGGCCTCATGTCGCCTGAAGGGAGAACCTCCTGAATTTTCTCGAGTTGCGGCAGGTGCTGTGGACTTAAGACGGGGTCCTCAGGGACCCGCTCTGGTGGCCTCAGGAAAGGCCAGTCACCATGCGAGTTGCTCGGGGGCCTCTCGGGATTCCTCTCCCGTCGATGCTGGCGCCTTATACCTTGTGTGGAGTCGGTGCCGGAACCTGAGAAAACCTCTCCAGTGCTTACATGGACCTTGGGGTACTTCTGGAGTCTCCAAGGTGAGTCAGTCCTCGTTTCTAGTGCATGCATGCACGTGCAATTTCCTCCAGAGCTGTAGCATCAGTGTCACGCTTCCCTTCGCGTGGATCCAGGAATCTGTGGCTTTCCGTGGAGGCTTTCTCACGAGGCTTTGCCACGAGGATTTCCCACGACGTTTACCCACTGGGATGTCCCACGTGCCACCGTGTTGTGAGTCATCCTTGGCTTGAAAGTCGAGGCAGTGCTGGGAAACTGGTTTCCCTGTTATGGACTGAGCATCTGGGGACTCTGGGAATGGTGGCACGACCCTGGAGTTCCTCTCGCCTTTCCTGTGGAGAGCGCCTCCTCTTGAGATGCGACGGAACGCCGGGAATTCTTTCCCGACCACGCAGGGAAAGGATCCCTCTCGAGCTAGGAGGCAGAAACGGGTCTCCTCTGGATGTGGCGGGACTCTCGTGCTTCCTTTCGAGTGGAGCCGGGTAAGTCAGGGAACTTCTTGAGTTGCAGCAAGGGTGTGAAGGACCCTTTGGAAGTTCCAGAGGTTAGGTGTGATTAGCCTCGAGAAGCCTCAGCGGAAATGGTCCTCATCTCGCCTGGAGGGGAGAACCTCCTGGATTTTCTCGAGTTGCGGCAGGTGCTCTCCACTTACGACGGGGACCTCAGGGACCCGCTCTGGTGGCCTCAGGAAAGGCCAGTCACCATGCGAGTTGCTCGTGGGCCTCTCGGGATTCCTCTCCCCTCGATGCCGGGGCCTAAGACCTTGAGTGGAGTCGGTGCCGAAACCTGTGGATTCCTCTCCAGTGCTGACATGGATCTTGGGGTACTTCTGGTGTCTCCCCAGGAGAGTCAGTCCTCGTCTCGAGTGGGGGCATGCACGTGCTCTTTCCTTCCGAGCTGTAGCAGCAGTGTCACGCTTCCCTTCGCGTGGATCAAGGCATCAGGGGCTTTCCCTCGAGGCTTTCCCACGAGGCTTTCCCAGGAGGCTTTCCCACAGGACTGTCCCACGTGCCACCGTGGTGTGAGTCGATCCTCGGCTTGAAAGTCGAGGCAGTCCAGGGAAAACAGGTTTCCCTGGAATGGACTGAGAAATCTGGGGGACTCTGCGAATGTGGCACGACCCTGGAGTTCCTCTCGCCTTTCCTGTGGAGAGCGCCTCCTCTTGACTTGCGACGGGAATGCCGGGAATTCTTTCCCGAACACGCCGGGAAAGGATCCCTCCTCTCGAGCTAGGAGGCGGAAACGGGGCTCCTCTGGATGTGGGCGGGACTCTCGTGCTTCCTCTCGAGTGGAGACGGGTATGTCGGGGAACTTCTTGAGTTGCAGCAAGGGTGTGAAGGACCCTTTGGAAGTTCCAGAGGTTAGATGTGATTAGCCTCCAGACGCCTCAGCAGAAATGGGCCTCATCTCGCCTGGAGGGCGAACCTCCTGGATTTTCTCGAGTTGCGGCAGGTGCTCTCGTCTTACGACAGGGACGTCAGAACCCGCTCTGGTGGCCTCAGGAAAGGCCAGTCCCCATGCGAGTTGCTCGGGGGCCTCTCGGGATTCCTCTCCGTAGATGCTGGGGCCTAAGACCTTGTGTGGAGACGGTGCCGGAACCTGAGTATTCCTCTCCAGTGCTGGAATGGATCTTGGGGTACTTCTGGAGTCTCCCCAGGGGAGTCAGTCCTCGTCTCGAGTGAGGCATGCACGTGCCCTTTCTTTCCGAGCTGTAGCTGCAGTGTCACGCTTCCCCTCGCGTGGATCAAGGGACCTGTGGCTTTCCCTCGAGGCTTTCCCACGAGGCTTTCCCACAGGACTATCCAACGTGCCACCGTGGTGTGAGTCGATCCTCGGCTTGAAAGTCGAGGCAGTGGAGGGAAAACAGATTTCCCTGGAATGGACTGAGACATCTGGGGGACTCTGGGAATGGTGGCACGACCCTGGAGTTCCTCTCGCCTTTCCTGTGGAGAGCGCCTCTTCTTGAGATGCGACGGTAATGCAGGGAATTCTTTCCCCACCACGCAGGGAAAGGATCCCTCCACTCAAGCTAGGAGGGGGAAATGGGGCTCCTCTGGATGTGGGCGGGACTCTCGTGCTTCCTCTCGAGTGGAGACGGGTATGTCGGGGAACTTCTTGAGTTGCAGCAAGGGTGTGAAGGACCCTTTCGAAGTTCCAGAGGTTAGATGTGATTAGCCTCGAGACGCTTCAACGGAAACGGGCCTCATCTCGCCTGGAGGGGAGAACTTCCTGGATTTTCTCGAGTTGTGGCAGGTGCTCTCAAGTTACGACGGGGACCTCAGGGACCCTCTCTGGCGGCCTCAGGAAAGGCCGACCCCATGCGAGTTGCTCAAGTGCCTCTCGGGATTCCTCTCCCGTAGATGCCAGCGCCTAAGACCTTGCTTGGAGTCGGTGCTGGAACGTGAGGATTCCTCTCCAGTGCTGACATTGATCTTGGGCTACTTCTGGAGTCTCCCCAGGGGAGTCAGTCCTCGTCTCGAGTGGGGCATGCACGTGCGCATTCCTCCCAAGCTGTAGCAGCAGTGTCACGCTTCCCTTCGCGTGGATCAAGGGATCTGCCGCTTTCCCTCGAGGCTTTCCCACGAGGCTTTCCCACAGGGCTGTCCCACGTGCCACCGTGGTGTGAGTCGATCCTCGGCTTGAAAGTCGAGGCAGTACAGGGAAAACAGGTTTCCCTGGAATGGACTGAGACATCTGGGGGACTCTGGGAATGGTAGCATGACCCTGGAGTTACTCTCGCCTTTCCTGTGGAGAGCGCCTCCTCTTGAAATGCGACGGGAACGCCGGGAATTCTTTCCCGACCACGCAGCGAAAGGATCCCACCTCTCGAGCTAGGAGGCGGAAACCGGGCTCCTCTGTATGTGGGCGGGACTCTCGTGCTTCCTCTCGAGTGGAGACGGGTATGTTGGGGAACTTCTTGAGTTGCAGGAAGGGTGTGAAGGACCCTTTGGAAGTTCCAGAGCTTAGGTGTGATTAGCCTCGAGACGCCTCATCGGAAATGGGGCTCATCTCGCCTGGAGGCGAGAACCTCCTGAATTTTCTCAAGTTGCGGCAGGTGCTCTCGACTTACGAAGGGGACCTGAGGGACCCGCGCTGGTGGCCTCATGAAAGGCCAGTCCCCATGGGAGTTGCTCGGGGCCTCTCGGGATTCCTCTCCCTCGATGCCGGGGCCTAAGATCTTGTGTGGAATCGGTGCCGGAACCTGAGGATTCCTCTCCAGTGCTGACATGGATCTTGGGGTACTTCTGGAGTCTCCCAGGGGAGTCAGTCCTCGTCTCGAGTGGGGGCATGCACGTGCGCTCCCGAGCTGTAGCAGGAGTGTCACGCTTCCCTTCTTGTGGATCAAGGGATCAGGGGCTTTACCTCGAGGCTTTCCCATGAGGCTTTCCCACGAGGCTTTCCCACAGGGCTGTCCCACGTGCCACCGTTGTATGAGTCGATCCTCGGCTTGAAAGTCGAAGCAGTGCAGGGAAAACTGGTTTCCCTGGCATGGACTGAACATCTGGGGGACTCTGGGAATGGTGGCACGACCCTGGAGTTCCTTTCCTCGCCTTTCCTGTGGAGAGAGCGCCTCCTCTTGAGATGCGACGGGAACGCCAGGAATACTTACCCGACCACCTAGGAAAAGGATCCCTCCACTCAGCTAGGAGGGGAAATGGGCTCCTCTGGATGTGGGCGGGACTCTCGTGCTTCTCTCT
>NW_017200869.1:0-19278 GCF_001704415.2 Capra hircus | reverse complement strand
CGCCGACATATCGCCGTCTCCACTCGAGGGGAAGCACGAGAGTTCTCCCGGAACTTCTTGAGTTGCAGCAAGGGTGTGAAGGACCCTTTGGAAGTTCCAGAGGTTATGTGATTAGCCTCGAGACGCCTCAGCGGAAATGGGCCTCATCTCGCCTGGAAGGGAGAACCTCCTGGATTTTCTCGAGTTGCGGCAGGTGCTCTCGACTTCTGACGGGGACCTCAGGGACCTGCTCTGGTGGCCATAGGGAAAGGCCAGTCCCCATGCGAGTTGCTCAGGGGCCTCTCGGGATTCCTCTCCCGTCGATGCAGGGGCCTAAGACCTGGTGTGGATTCCGGTGCCCGGAACGTGAGCTTTCCTCTCCAGCGCTGACATGGATCTTGGGTACTTCCGGAGTCTCCCCAGGGG
The DNA here is from genome assembly GCF_001704415.2 of Capra hircus. Taxonomy (NCBI): domain Eukaryota; kingdom Metazoa; phylum Chordata; class Mammalia; order Artiodactyla; family Bovidae; genus Capra; species Capra hircus. The sequence continues at coordinate 18,873 of NW_017200869.1, read as the reverse complement.
AGTCAGTCCTCGTCTCGAGTGGGGGCATGCACGTGCGCTTTCCTCCCGAGTTGTAGCAGCAGTGTCACGCTTCCCTTCGCGTGGATCAAGGGATCAGTGGCTTTCCCTCGAGGCTTTCCCCCGAGGCTTTCCCACGAGGCTTTCCCACAGGCCTGTCCCACGTGCCACCGTTGTGTGAGTCGATCCTCGGCTTGAAAGTCGAGGCAGTGCATGGGAAAACAGGTTTCCCTGGAATGGACTGAGACATCTGGGGAACTCTAGGAATGGTGGCACGACCCTGTAGTTCCTCTTGCCTTTGCTGTGGAGAGCGCCTCCTCTTGAGATGCGACGGAAACGCTGGGAATTCTTTCCCCGACCACGCAGGGAAAGGATCCCTCCTCTCGAGCTAGGAGGCGGAAACGGGGCTCCTCTAGATGTGGGCGGGACACTCGTGCTTCCTCTCGAGTGGAGACGGATATGTCGGGGAACTTCTTGAGTTGCAGCAAGGGTGTGAAGGACCCTTTTGGAAGTTCCAGAGGTTAGGTGTGAATAGCCCCGAGACGGCTCAGCGGAAATGGGCCTCATCTCACATGGAGGGGAGAACCTCCTGGATTTTCTCGAGTTGCGGCAGTTGCTCTCGACTTACGACGGGGACATCAGGGACCCGCTCTGGTGGCCTCAGGAAAGGCCAGTCTCCATGCGAGTTGCTCGGGGGCCTCTCGGGATTCCTCTCCCGTCGATGCCGGGGCCTAAGACCTTGTGTGGAATCGGTACCAGAAACCTGAGATTCCTGTCCAGTGCTGACATGGATCTTGGGGTACTTCTGGAGTCTCCCCAGGGGAGTCAGTCCTCGTCTCGATTGGGGGCCTGCACGTGTGCTTTCCTCTCGAGCTGTAGCAGCAGTGTCACGCTGGCTTAAGACCTTGTGTGGCGTCGGTGCCGGAACCTGAGAATTCCTCTCCAGTGTTGACATGGATCTTGGGGTACTTCTGAGTCACACAAGGGGAGTCAGTCCTCGTCTCGAGTGGCGGCCTGCACGTGCGCTTTCTCTCGAGCTGTAGCAGCAGTGTCACGCTTCCCTTCGCGTGGATCAAGGGATCTGTGGCTTTCCCTCGAGGCTTTCCCACAGGGCTGTCCCAACGTGCCATCGTGGTGTGAGTCGATCCTCGGCTTGAAAGTCGAGGCAGTGCAGGGGAAAACAGGTTTCCCTGGAATGGACTGAGACATCTGGGGGACTCTGGGAATGGTGGACGACCCAGGAGATCCTCTCGCCTTTTCTGTGGAGAGCGCCAGCTCTTGAGATGCGATGGGAACCCCGGGAATTCTTTCCCGACCACGCAGGGAAAGGATCCCTCCTCTCGAGCTAGGAGGCGGAAACGGGGCTCCTCTGGATGTGGGCGGGACTCTCCTGCTTCCTCTTGAGTGGAGACGGGTATGTCGGGGAACTTCTTGAGATGCAGCAATGGTGTGAAGGACCCTTTGTAAGTTCCTGAGGTTAGATGTGATTAGCCTCGAGACGCCTCAGCGGAAATGGGCCTCATCTCGCCTGGAGGGGAGAACCTCCTGGACTTTCTCGAGTTTCGGCAGGTGCTCTCGACTTACGACGGGGTCCTCAGGGACCCGCTCTGGTGGCCTCAGGAAAGGCCAGTCCCCATGCGAGTTGCTCGGGGGCCTCTCGGGATTCCTCTCCCGTCGATGCCGACGGCCTAAGACCTTGTGTGGCAGTCGGTGCTGGAACCTGAGGATTCCTCTCCAGTGCTGACATGGATCTTGGGGTACTTCTGGAGTCTCCCCAGGGGAGTCAGTCCTCGTCCCGAGTGGGGCATGTACGTGCGCTTTCCTCCCGAGCTGTAGCAGCAGTGTCACGCTTCCCTTCGAGTGGATCATGGTATCTGCGGCTTTCCCTTGATTCTTTCCCACTAGGCTTTCCCACGAGGCTTTCCCACAGGGCTGTCCCACGTGCCACCGTGGTGTGAGTTGATCCTCGGCTTGAAAGTCGAGGCAATGCAGGGAAAACAGGCTTCCCTGGAATGGACTGAGACATCTGGGGGACTCTGGGAATGGTGGCACGACCCTGGAGTTCCTCTCGCCTTTCCTGTGGAGAGCGCCTCCTCTTGAGATGCGACGGGAAAGCGGGGAATTCTTTCCCCACAATGCAGGGAAAGGATCCCTCCTCTCGAGCTAGGAGGCGGAAACGGGGCTCCTCTGGATGTGGGCGGGACTCTCATGCTTCCTCTCGAGTGGAGCCGGGTATGTCAGGGAACTATTTGATTTGCAGCAAGGGTGTGAAGGACCCTTTGGAAGTTCCAGAGGTTAGGTGTGATTAGCCTCGAGACACCTCAGCGGAAATGGGCCTCATCTCGACTGGAGGGGAGAACCTCCTGGATTTTCTCGAGTTGCAGTAGGTGCTCTCGACTTATGACGGGGACCTCAGTGACGCGTTCTGGTGGCCTCAGGAAAGGCCAGTCCCCATGCGAGTTGCTCTGGGGCCTCTCGGGATTCCTCTCCCGTTGATGCTGGGGCCTAAGACCTTGTGTGGAGAAAGTGCCGGAAGCTGAGGATTCCTCACTATTGCTGACATGGATCTTGGGGTACTTCTGGAGTCTCCCCAGGGAAGTCAGTCCTCGTCTCGAGTGGGGGCATGCACGTGCGCTTTCCTCCCGAGCTGTTCCAGCAGTGTCACGCATCCCTTCATGTGGATCAATGGATCAGGGGCTTTCCCTCGAGGCTTTCCCACGAGGCTTTCCCACGAGGCTTTCCCACAGGGATGTCCCACGTGCCACCGTGGTGTGAGTCGATCCTCAGCTTGAAAGTCGAGGCAGTGCAGGGAAAAAAGGTTTCCCTGGAATGGACTGAGACATCTGGTGGACTCTGGGAATGTGGCACGACCCTGGGGTTCCTCTCGCCTTTCCAGTGGAGAGAGCCTCCTCTTCAGATGCGACGGGAACGCCGGGAATTCTTTCCCGACCACGCTGGGAAAGGATTCCTCCTCTCGAGCTAGGAGGTGGAAGCGGGACTACTCTGGATGTGGGCGGGACTCTCGTGCTTCCTCTTGAGTGGAGACGGGTATGTCGGGGAACTTCTTGAGTTGCAGCAAGGGTGTGAAGTACCCTTTGGAAGTTCCAGAGGTTAGGTGTGATTAGCCTCGAAACGCCTCAGCGGAAATGGGCCTCATCTCGCCTTGAGGGGAGAACCTCCTGGATTTTCTCGAGTTGCGGCAGGTGCTCTCGACTTACGACGGGGACCTCAGAGACACTCTCTGGTGGCCTCAGGTAAGGCCAGTCCCCATGTGAGTTCTTCGGGGACCTCTCGGGATTCCTCTCCCGTCGATGCCGGGGCCTAAGACCTTGTGTGAAGTCGGTGCTGGAACCTGAGGATTCCTCTCCAGTGCTGACATGGATCTTGGGGTACTTCTCGGAGTCTCCCCAGGGGAGTCAGTGCTCGTCTCGAGTGGGGGCATGCACATGAGCTTTCCCCCCGGTCTGTAGCAGCAGTGTCACGCTTCTCTTCGCGTTGATCAAGGGATATGTGGCTTTCCCTCGATGCTTTCCCACGAGGCTTTCTCACGAGGAATTCCCACAGGGTTGTCCCACGTGCCAACGTGGTGTGAGTCGATCCTCGGCTTGAAAGTCGAGGCAGTGCAGGGAAAACAAGTTTCCCTGGAATGGACTGAGACATCAGGGCGACTCTGGGAATGGTGGCAGGACCCTGGAGTTCCTCTCGCCTTTCCTGTGGAGAGCGCCTCCTCTTGAGATGCCACGGGAACGCGGGGAATTCTTTCCCCACCACGCAGGGAAGGGATCCCTCCTCTCGATCTAGGAGGCGGAAAGGGGGCTCCTCTGAATGTGGGCGGGACTCTCGTGCTTCCTCTCGAGTGGAGATGGGTATGTCGGGGAACTTCTTGAGTTGCAGCAAGGGTGTGAAGAACCCTTTGGAAGTCCAGGGGTTAGGTGTGATAAGCCTGAAGACGCCTCATCGGAAATGGGCCTCATCTCGCCTGGAGGGGAGAACCTCCTGGATTTTCTCGAGTTGCAGCAGGTGCTCTCGACTTACGGCGGGGACCACAGGGACCCGCTCTGGTGGCCTCAGGAAAGGCCATTCGCCATGCGAGTTGCTCGGGGGCCTCTCGGGATTCCTCTCCCGTCGATGCCGGGGCCTAAGACCTTGTGTGGAGTCGGTGCAGGAAACTGAGGATTCCTCTCCAGTGCTCACATGGATCTTGGGGTACTTCTGGTGTCTCCCGAGGGGAGTAAGTCTTCGTCTCGTGTGGGGACATGCCCGTGCGCTTTCCTCCCGAGCTGTAGCAGCAGTGTCATGCTTCAATTCGAGTGGATCATGGGTTCTGTGGTTTCCCTGGAGGCTTTCCCAGGAGGCTCCCCACGAGGCTTTCCCACAGGGCTGTCCCTGATGCCACCGTTGTGTGAGTCGATCCTCGGCTTGAAAGTCGAGGTAGTGCAGGGAATGGATTGAGACAACTGGGGGACTCTGGGAATGGTGGCCAGACTCTAGAGTTCCTCTCAACTTTCCTGTGGAGAGCGCCTCCTCTTGAGATGCGACGGGAACGCCGGGAATTCTTTCCCGACCACCCAGGGAAATGATCCCTCCTCTCGAGCTATGAGACGGAATCGGGGCTCCTCTGGATGTGGGCGGGACTCTCGTGCTTCCTCTCGCGTGGAGGCGAGTATGTCGGGGAACTTATTCAGTTGCAGAAAGGGTGTGAAGGACCTTTTGACAGTTCCAGATGTTAGGTGCAATTAGCCTCTAGACGCCTCAGCGGAAATGCGCCTCATCTCGCCTGGAGGGGAGAACCTCCTGGATTTTCTCGAGTTGCGGCAGGTGCTCTCGACTTCTGACGGGGACCTCAGGGACGCCGCTCTGGTGGCCGCAGGAAAGGCCAGTCCCCATGCGAGTTGCTCGGTGGCCTCTCGGGATTCCTCTCCCTTCGATGCCGGGGCCTAAGACCTTGTGTGGGTCGGTCCTGGAACCTGAGGATTCCTCTCCAGTGCTGACATGGATCTTGGGGTTCTTCGGGAGTCTCCCCAGGGGAGTCAGTCCTCATTCGAGTGGGGGCATTGAAGAGCGCTTTCCTCCCGAGCTGTACCAGCAGTGTCGTTCTTCCCGTCGAGTGGATCAAGGGATCAGTGGCTTTCCCTCGAGGCTTTCCCATGAGGCTTTCTCACGAGGCTTTCTCACAGGGCTGTCCCACGTGCCACCGTGCTGTGAGTCGATCCTCGGCTTGAAAGTCGAGGCAGTGCAGGGAAAACTGGTTTCCCTGGAATTGACTGAGATATCTGGGGTACTCTGGGAATGGTGGCACGACCCTGGAGTTCCTCTCACCTTTCCTGTTGAGAGGGCCTCCTCTTGAGTTGTGACGGGAAGACCGGGAATTCTTTCCCGACCACGCAGGGAAAGGATACCTCCTCTCTAGCTGTGAGGCGGAAACGGGGCTCCTCTGATGTGGGCGGGACTCTCGTGCTTCCTCTCGAGTGGAGACGGGTATGTCGGGGAACTTCTTGAGTTGCAGCAAGGGTGTGAAGAACCCTTTGGAAGTTCCAGAGGTTTAGGTGTGATTAGCCTGGAGACGCCTCAGCGGAAATGGGCCTCATCTCGCCTGGAGGGGAGAACCTCCTGGATTTTCTCGAGTTGGGACAGGTGATCTCGACTTAAGACGAGGACCTGAGGGACCCGGCTCTGGTGGCCTCAGGAAAGGCCATTCCCCATGCGAGTTGCTCGGGGCCTCTCGGGATTCCTCTCCCGTCGATGCCGGGGCCTAAGACCTTGTGTGGAGTCGGTGCCGGAACCTGAGGATTCCTCTCCAGTGCTGACATGGATCTTGGCGTCCTTAAAGGCGAGATGAGGCCCATTTGCGCTGAGGCGTCTCGAGGCTAATCACACCTAACCTCTGGAACTTCCAAAGGGTCCTTCACACCCTTGCTGCAACTCAAGAAGTTCTCCGACATACCCGTCTCCACTCGAGTGTATCAAGATCTTCCCGCCCACTTTCAGAGGAGCACCGTTTCCACCTCATAGCTCTAGAGGAGGGATCCTTTCCCTGCGTGGTCTGGAAAGCATTCCCGGCGTTCCAGTCGCATCTCAAGAGGAGGCCCTCTCCACAGGAAAGGCGAGAGAATCTCCAGGGTCGTTCCACCATTCCCAGAGTCCCCCAGATGTCTCTGTCAATTCCAGGGAAACCTGTTTTCCCTGCACTGCCTGGACTTTCAAGCCGAGGATCGACTCACACCACGGTGGCACGTGGGACAGCCCTGAGGAAAATCCTCGTGGGAAAGCCTCATTGGAAATCCTCGAGGGAAAGCTGCAGATCCCTTGATACACGCTAAGGGAAGTGTGACACTGCTTCCACAGATCGGGAGGAAATTGAACCTGCATGCCCTCACTCGAGACTAGGACTGACTAACCTGGGGAGACTCCAGAAGTACCCCAAGATCCATGTCAGCACTGGAGAGGAATCCTCAGGTTCCGGCACCGACTACACACAAGGTCTTAGGCCCCGGCATCGACGGGAGAGGAAACCCAAGAGGCCCCCGAGCAACTCGCATGGGGACTGGCCTTTCCTGAGGCCACCAGATCGGGTCCCTGAAGTCCCCGTCGTAAGTCGACAGCACCTGCCGCAACTCGAGAAAATCCAGGAGGTTCTCCCCTCCAGGCGAGATGAGGCCCATTTTCCTGAGGCCTCTCGAGGCTAACCACACCTATCCTCTGGAACTTCGAAAGGGTCCTTCACAACCTTGCTGCAGCTCAAGAAGTTCCCAGACATACCCGTCTCCATTCGAGAGGAAGCACGAGAGTCCCGCCCACATCCAGAGGAGCCCCGTTTCCGCCTCATAGCTCGAGAGGAGGGATCCTTTCCCTGCGTGGTCGGGAAAGAATTCCCGGCGTTCCCGTCTCATCTCAAGACGAGGCGCTCTCCACAGGAAAGGCGAGAGGAAATCCAGGGTCATGCCACCATTCCCAGAGTCCCCCAAATGTCTCAGTCGATTCCAGGGAAACCTGTTTTCCCTGCACTGCCTCGACTTTCAAGCCGAGGATCAACTCACACCACGGAGCAACGTGGGCCAGCCCTGTGGGAAAGCCTCTTGGGAAAGCCTCTTGGGAAAGCCTCGAGGGAAAGCCACAGATCCCTTGATCCACGCTAAAGGAAGCGTGACACTGCTGCTACAGCTCGGGAGGAAAGTGCACATGCATGCCCCCACTCGAGACGAGGACTGACTCACCTGGGGAGACTCCAGGAGTACCCCAAGATCCATGTCAGCACAGGAGAGGAATCCTCAGTTTCCGGCACAGACTGCACACAAAGTTTTGGGCTCCAGCATCGACGGGAGAGAAATTCCGAGAGACACCCGAGCAACATTCATGTGGACTGGCCTTTCCTGAGTCCACCAGAGCGGGTCCCTGAGGTCCCCGTCGTATGACGAGAGAACCTGCCCCACCTCGAGAACACCCAAGAGGTTCTCCCTTCCAGGCATGATGAGGCCCATTTCCAATGAGGCGTCTCGAGGCTAATCACAACTAAACTCTGGAACTTCCAAAGGGTCCGTCACACCCTTGCTGCTACTCAAAAAGTGCCTCGACATACCCGTCTCCACTCGAGAGGAAGAACGAGTTCCCGCCCACATCCAGAGGAGCCCCGTTACCGTCTCATAGCTGGAGAGGAGGGACACTTTCCCTGCGTGGTCGGGAAAGAATTCCCGACGTTCCCGTCGCATCTCAAGAGGAGGCCCTCTCCACAGTAAAGGCCAGAGGAACTCCAGGTTCGTGGACCATTCCCAGAGTCCCCCAGATATCTCCGTCTATTCCAGCGAAAACTGTTTTCCCAGCACTGCCTCGACTTTCAAGCCGAGGGTCGACTGACACTACAGTGGCACGTTGGACAGCGCTGTGGGAAAGCCTCTTGGGAAAGCCTCGTGGGAAAGCCTCGAGGGAAAGACTCGAGGGAAAGCCACAGATACCTTGATCCACGCTAAAGGAAGCGTGACACTGCTGTTACAGCTCGGGAGCAAAGCGCACGTGGATGCCCCCACTCGAGACGAGGACTGACTCCCCTGGGGAGACTCCACAAGTACCCCAAGATCCACGTCAGCACTGGAGAGGAATCCTCAGGTTCCGGCTCCGAATCCACACAAGGTCTTAGGCCCCGGCATCGAAGGGAGAGTAATCCCGAGAGGCCCCTGAGCAACTTTCATGGGGACTTGCCTTTCCTGAGGCCACCAGAACGGGTCCCAGATGTACCCGTCTTAAGTCCAGAGCACCTGCCGCAACTCGAGTAAATCTAGGAGGTTCTCCCCTCCAGGCGAGATGAGGCCCATTTCCACTGAGGCGTCTCAAGGCTAATCACACCTAACCTCTGGAACTTCCAAAGGGTCCTTCACACCCTTGCTGCAACTCAAGAAGTTCCCCGACATACCCGTCTCCACTCGAGAGGAAGCACGAGAGTCCCGCCCACATCCAGAGGAGCCCCGTTTCCGCCTCCTATCTCGAGGGGAAGGATCCTTTCCCTGCGTGGTCGGGCAAGAATTCCCGGCGTTCCCGTCGCATCTCAAGGGAGGCGCATTTCACAGGAAAGGCTAGAGGAACTCCAGGGTCGTGCCACCATTACCAGAGTTCCCCAGATGTCTCAGTCCATTCCAGGGAAACCTGTTTCCCCTGCACTGCCTCGACTTTCAAGCTGAGGATCGACTCACACCATGGTGGCACGTGGGACAGCCCTGTGGGAAAGCCTCGTGGGAAAGCCTCGTGGGAAAGCCTCGAGGGAAAGCCACAGATCCCTTGATCCACGCGAAGGAAAGCTTGACACTGCTGCTACAGCTAGGGAGGAAACGCACGTGCATGCCCCCAAACGAGACGAGGACTGACTCCCCTGGGGAGACTCCAGAAGTGCCCCAAGATCCTTGTCAGCACAGAACAGGAATCCTCAGGTTCCGGCACCAATTCCACACAAGGTCTTAGGCCCTGGCACCGAGGGGAGAGAAATCCCGAGAAGCCCCCGAGCAACTCGCATGGGGACTGGCCTTTCCTGAGGCCACCAGAGCGGGTCCCTGTCGTCCCCGTCGTAAGTCGAGAGCACGTGCCGCAACTCAATAAAATCCAGGAGGTTCTTCCCTCCAGGCGAGATGAGGCCAATTTCCGCTGAGGCAATCGAGGATAATCACACCTAACCTCTGGAACTTCCAAAGGGTCCTTCACACCCTTGCTGCAACTCAAGAAGTTCCCCGACATACCCATCTCCACTCGAGAGGAAGCACGAGAGTCCCACCCACATCCAGAGGAGCCCCGTTTTCGCCTCCTAGCTCGAGAGGAGTGATCCTTTCCCTGCGTGGTCGGGAAAGAATTCCTGGCGTTCCCGTCCCATCTCAAGAAGAGGCGCTTTCCACGATAAAGGAGAGAGGAACTCCAGGATCGTGCCACCTTTCCCCGGGTCCCCCAGATGTCTCAGTCCATTCAGGGAAACCTGTTTTCCCTGCACTGCCTCGACTTTCAAGCCAGGGTCGACTCACACCACGGTGGCACGTGGGACAGCCCTGTGGGAAAGCCTCGTGGGAAACCCTCGTGGGAAAGACTCGAGGGAAAGCCACAGATCCCTTGATCCACGCGAAGGGAAGGGTGAAACTGCTGCCACAGCTCGAGAGGAAAGCGCACGTGCATGCCCCCACTCGAGACGAGGACTGACTCCCCTGGGGAGACTCCAGAAGTACCCCAAAATCCATGTCAGCACTGGAGAATAATTCTCAGTTTACGGCCCCGACTTCACAAAAGGTCTTAGGCCCCAGCATTGAAGGGAGAGGAATCCCGAGAGGCCAATAAGCAACTCGCACGGAGAGTGGACTTTCCTGAGGCCACCAGATAGGGTCCCTGTTGTCCCCGTCGTAAATCGAGAGCACCTACCGCAAATCGAGAAAATCCTGGAGATTCTCCCCTCCAGGCTAGATGAGGCCCATTTCCGCTGAGGCGACTCGAGGCTAATCACATCTAACCTTTGGAACTTCCATAGGGTCCTTCACACCCTTGCTGCAACTCAAGAAGTTCCCCGACATACCCTTGTCCACTCGAGAGGAACCACGAGCGTCCCTTGCACATCCAGAGGAGGCCCTTTTCCTCCTTGTAGCTCGAGATGAGGGATCCTTTCCCTGCCTGTTCGGGAAAGAATTCCCGGCATTCCCGTCGCATCTCAAGAGGAAGCGCTCTCCACAGGAAAGGCGAGAGGAACTCCAGGGTCCTGCCACCATTCCAAGAGTCCCCCAGAGGACTGAGTCCATTCCAAAGGAAACTCTTTTACCTGCACTGCCTTGACTGTCACGCCGAGGATCGACTCACACCACGGTGGCACTTGGGACAGCCCTGTGTGTTAGCCTCGTGGGAAAGCCTCATGGGAAATCCTACAGGGAAAGCCACACATCCCTTGATCCACCCGTCGGGTAGCATGACACTGCTGCCACAGTTAGGGAGGAAAGCCCACGTGCATTTCCCCACTCGAGACGAGGACTGACTCCCCTGGGGAGAGTCCAGCAGTACCCAAAAATCCACGTCAGCACTGGAGAGGAATCCTCAGTTTCCGGTCCCAACTCAACACAAGGTCTTCGACTCGGGAAATTCAAGCAGTTAAAAGATCTCTCCTTTGGAGCCTCGAGGGGGGATCGGGGCTTCTCTGGATGTGGGCGGGACCCTCGTGCTTCCTTTGAGTGTAGACGGGTATGTCGGGAAAGCTCTTGAGTTGCAGCAAGTGTGTGAAGGAACCATTGGAAGTTCCAGAGGTTAGGTGTGCTTAGCCTCTAGATGCGTCAGTGGAAATAGGCCTCATTTTGCCTGTAGGGGAGAATCTCCTGGATTTTCTCGAGTTACGGCAGGTGCTCTCGAATTATGACGGGGACCTCAGGGACCCGGTCTCGTGGCCTCAGGAAAGGCCAGTCCCCATGCAAGTTGCCAGGGGGACTCTCGGGATTCCTCTTGGGTCGATGCCGGGGCCTAAGACCTTGTGTGGAGTCGAGGCCGGATCCTGAGGATTCCTCTCCAGTGCTGACATGGTTCTTGGGGTACTTCTGGAGTCTCCCCAGGGAAGTCAGTCCTCGTCTCGAGTGTGGGCATGAACGTGCGCTTTCCTCCCGAGCTGTAGCAGCAGTGTCACGCTTCCTAACGCGTGTTCAAGGGATCTGTAGCTTTCACTCAAGTCTTTCCTTCAAGGCTTTCCCAAGAGTCTTTCCCACAGGGCTGTCCCACCTGCCACCATGGTGTGAGTCGATCCTCGGCTTGAAAGTCGAGGCAGTGCAGGGAAAACAGGTTCCTCTGGAATGGACTGAGACATCTGGGGGACTCTTGGAATGGTGGTACGACCCTGGAGTTCCGCTCGCCTTTCCTGTGGAGAGCGCCTCCTCTTGAGATGGGACGGGAACGCCGGGAATTCTTTCCCGACCAAGCAGGGAAAGGATCCGTCATCTCGAGGTCCGAGGCAGAAACGGGGCTCCTCTGGATGTGGGCGGGACCCTCGTGCTTCCTCTGGAGTGGAGATGGTATGTCGGGGAACTTCTTGAGTTTCAGCAAGGTTGTGAAGGAACCTTTGGAATTTCCAGAGTTTAGGTGTGATTAGCCTCGAGAGCCTCAGCGGAAATTGGCCTCATCTTGCCTGGAGGGGAGAACCTCCTGGATTTTCTCGAATTGTGGCCGGTGTTCTCAACGTACGCTGGGACCTCAGGGACCCGCTCTGGTAGCGTCAGGAAAGGCCAGTTCCCATCCGAGTGGCTACGGGGCCTCTCGGGATTCCTCTCCCGTCGATGGTGGGGCCTAAGACCTTGTGTGAAGTCGAGGCCGGTACCTGAGGATTCCTCTCCCGTGCTGACATGGTTCTTGGGGTACTTCTTGAGTCTCCCCAGGGGTGTCAGTCCTCTTCTCTTCGGGATCATGCAAGAACGCTTACCTCCCGAGCTGCAGTAGCAGTGTCACGCTGCCCGTCGCGTGGATCAAGAGATCTGTGTCTTTCCCTCGAGGTATTTCCCACGGGGCTTTCCCTCGAGGCTTTCCCACGAGGCTTTCCCACATCGCTGTCCCACGTGCCACCGTGGTGCCAGTCGATCCTCGGCGTGAAAATCAAGGCAGTGCAGGGAAAACAGGTTCCTCTGGAATGGACTGAGACATCTGGGGGACTCTTGGAATTGTGGCACGACCCTGGAGTTCCTCTCGCCTTTCCTGTGGAGAGCGCCTCTTCTTGAGATGCGGTGGGAACGCCGGGAATTCTTTCCCGACCAAGCAGGGAAAGTGCCGTGGTCCAGCCCCGGTGGATCCAGGGTGATTCGAAGGTGGGGACGTAGTCGTCGTCTTTGGAAATATACATATTTAATCCCAGATATAAAGAGATTAGAAATGGATAGTGTAGTAGGAAGATTATTGGAGAAAAAGAGGCTGAATAACTTGGATTACGTGGAATAGCATCCATCCTCCAGTAGAGAATTCAGCCAGAAAAACGGGAGCAAAAAAGAAGCGACATGGGGGAATCAGTCTTTCCGGAAACTGATCTGATTTCTTTATTTTTGGTTTTGCTTGTATACCTCTTGTTACACATAGGGATGAATACAGAGTCAGGCAGGAGTCGGCATCCTGACCTTTATCAAAATCAGGTGCTTCACATAAATGTATAAAAAAAAGGTCTTAGGGATCTTACATCATCTTCTGGCCATGAATGAGACCTGCTGACATTTTATGATCCTTTCTTTCTGATAACCAAATAAACTTATTTCTTCCAAGGGTGTTTTTTCTTAAACCAGGCACCACCCTCCAAATAAAGTTACATTCCTATAGGGTGAGGGTGTAGTGAGTTACAATCAAGAAAGGAATTTATTTAACCCAAGTTTAACATGATTAGTCTTAAAGGTGAATTCTTATTTCTCCTATATGCTTAAAGGTTAATACTTATTTCTCCTATATACTAGTTATATTCATTATAAGGGTAGGGAACATGGAGATTTATCAGCAAACATCAGCCTAACAAATGAAAATCCTTTCATCAATTCTCCCCTTAAGATCTATTTAGTCTTAAGATATGATAAAGTTACATTCTTACATAGAAAGGACACAGTGATATATAACAAAGTACAGTGATCTATTACAAAAGTGAAAATCCATTAACTCAAAAAGTCTAGTATTGCTAACATCAAAAACTGCTATATTTCCTTTGCTATATTCCAAATACATTGATTAATATATTCCCAAGTGCCTAAGGATATGGAGGCCTGGTGGCAATCATTGACTCAACAAGAAGAAAAAGTCCTATGCTAATTAAGACTCTCAAAATACTCCAAAACTCTCTGTGCTGTTTACAGTTGAGAGGTAGTAAACAATCTTGTGCCTAGTGGCAGCAGTATGGATAATCCTGTCACACAAGCTGGTCTGTCAGCAGAGAGGTTTGACCTAAAATATCCTTGTCCCACCCAGAGCAGGGAATTAGCAGCAATTTTTGACACAACAAATGAAGAACCCTTCACCAATATAATTCCTAACCAACTATACTAATAATTTCTAACTCCCCAAAATAATTTGCCTTTAGTAAGTCTAAAACATCTCATGCCTCTCAGGTTGGGAGGCTGTAAACAATCACATGTGGCCGGACAAACCTATAAAGGTGCGCTAGATAACCTTCAGAGGAGTCAGCAAGCTGAAACACTCTTGTCATGCCCAAGAATATTTATTGCCTTGAAGCTGCACGTTTACTTCTTCTCCGAGAGAAACAGTTATGGGGGAGAGCCCCCGTAAAGTCAGAAGTGTAGGTGAGAGCATAAAACAGACTCTGGTTTTGGGGTTCGATGCTCGGGAACAGGGGGTTACCGAGGCTTGATCACGCCTTTGCGCATGCCAAGCCTCCTTCCTCATGACCTTTGCCATAGGCGGAATTCCTCACGCTGGCCCCCAGAAGGAAAGGATCCCTCATCTCGAGCGACAAGGCGGAAACGCGCCTCCTGTGGATGTGGGGGGGACCATCTTGCTTATTCTCGAGTGGAGACGGGTATGTCGGGGAATTTCTTGAGTGGCAGCAAGGGTGTAAAGTACCTTTTGGAAGTTCCAGAGGTTAGGTGTGATTAGCCTCGAGACACCTCAGTGGAAATGGGCCTCATCTCGCCTGGAGGGGAGAACCTCCTGGATTTTCTCGAGTTGCGGCAGGTGCTCTCGACTTACGACGGGGGACCTCAGGGGCCAGCTCTGGTGGCCTCAGGAAAGGCCAGTCCCCATTCAAGTTTCTAGGGGGCCTCTCAGGATTCCTCTCCTGTCGATGCCGGGGCCTAAAACCTTGTGTGAAGTCGGGGCTGGAACCTGAAGATTCCTCTCCAGTGCTGACATGGATCTTGTGGTACTTCTGGAGTCTCCCCAGGGGAGTCAGTCCTCGTCTCGAGTGGGGGCATGCACGTGCGCTTTCCTCCCGAGCGGTAGCAGCAGTGTCACGCTTCCCGTCTCGTGGATCAAGAGATCTGTGGCTTTCCCTCTAGGCTTTCCCATGAGGCTTTCCCACAGGGCTGTCCAACATGCCACCTTGGTGTGAGACGATCCTCGGCGTGAAAGTCGTGGCAGTGCAGGGAAAACAGGGTCCTCTGGAATGGACTGAGACATCTGGGGAACTCTTGGAATGGTGGCACGACCCTGGAGTTCCTCTGGCCTTTCCTGTGGAGAGCACTTCCTCTTGAGATGCGACTGGAACGCCAGGAATTCTTTCCCGACCACGCAGGGAAAGGATCCCTCCTCTCTAGATACGAGGCGGAAACGGGGCTCCTCTGGATGTGGCGGGACCCTCGTGCTTCATCTCGAGTGGAGACGGGTATGTCGGTGATCTTCTTGACTTGCAGCAGGGGTGTCAAAGACCCTTTGGAAGTTCCAGAGGTTAGGTGTGATTAGCCTCGAGATGCCTCAGGGGAAATGGGCCTCATCTCGCCTGGAGGGGAGAACCTCCTGGATTATCTTGAGTTGGAGCAGGTGCTCTCGTCTTAGGATGGGACCTCAGGGACCCGCTCCTGTGGCCTCAGAAAAGGCCAGTGCCCATGGAGTTGCTAGGGGCCTCTCGGGATTCCTCTCCAGTCTATGCTGGGGCCTAAGAACTTGTGTGGATTCGGTGCCGGAACCTGAGGATTCCTCTGTAGTGCTGACATGGATCTTGGGGTACTTCTGGAGTCTCCCCAGGGGAGTCAGTCCTCGTCTCGAGAGGGGGCATGCACGTGCGCTTTCCTTCCGAGCGGTAGCAGCAGTGTCACGCTTTCCCGACGAGTGGATCAACGGGATCTGTGGCTTTCTCTCGAGGCTTTCCCACGAGGCTTTCCCACAGTGCTGTCCCACGTGCCACCGTGGTGTGTGTCGATCCTTGGCTTGAAAGTCGAGGCAGTGCAGGGAAAACAGGTTTCCCTGGAATGGACTGAGACATCTGGGGGACTCTGGAAATGGTAGCACGACACTGGGGTTCCTCTCGCCTTTCCTGTGGAGAGTGCCTCCTCTTGAAATGCGACGGGAACGCCGGGAATTCTTTCCCCACTACGCAGGGAAAGGATCCCAACTCTCAAGCTATGAGGCGGAAACGGGGCTCCTCTGGATGTGGGAGGGACTCTCGTGTTTCCTCTCGAGTGGAGACGGGTATTTCGGGGAACTTCTTGAGTTGCAGCAAGGTTGTGAAGGACCCTTTGGAAGTTCCAGAGGTTAGGTGTGATTAGCCTCGAGACGCCTCCAGAGAAATGGGCCTCATCTCGGCTGAGGGGAGAGCCTCCTGGATTTTATCGAGTTGCGGGCAGGTGCTCTCGACTTTC
This sequence comes from Capra hircus, assembly GCF_001704415.2. Taxonomy (NCBI): domain Eukaryota; kingdom Metazoa; phylum Chordata; class Mammalia; order Artiodactyla; family Bovidae; genus Capra; species Capra hircus. The sequence continues at coordinate 3,115 of NW_017200869.1, read as the reverse complement.
GACAGGGACCTCAGGGACCCGCTCTGGTGGCCTCAGGAAAGCCCAGTCCCCATGCGAGTTGCTCGGGGGCCTCTGGGGATTCCTCTCCCATCGATGCCAGGGCCTAGACCTTGTGTGGAGTCGGTGCCGGAACTTGAGCATTCCTCTGCAGTGCTGACATGGATCTTGGGGTACTTCTGAAGTCTCCCCAGGGGAGTCAGTCCTCGTCTCGAGTCGGGGCATGCTCGTGCGCTTTCCTTCTGTGGTGTAGCAGCACGGTCACGCTTCCCGGCGAGTGGATCAAGGGATCTGTGTCTTTCCCTTGAGGCTTTCCATCGAGGCTTTCCCACGAGCTTTTCCACAGGGCTGTCCCACGTGCCACCATGGTGTGAGTTGATCCTCTGCTGAAAGTCGAGAAAGTGCAGGGAAAACAGGTTTCCCTTGAATGGACTTAGACATCTGGGGAACTCTGGGAATGGTGGCACGACCCTGGAATTCCTCTCGCCTTTCCTGTGGAGAGCGCCTCCACTTTAGATGGGACGGGAACTCCGGGAATTCTTTCCGGACCACGCAGGGAAAGGATGCATCCTCTCGAGCTATGAGGCAGAAACGGGGCTCCTCTGGATGTGGGCGCGACTCTCGTGCTTCCTCTCGAGTGGAGACAGGTATACCGGGAACTTCTTGAGTTGCCAGCAAGGGTGTGAAGGACCTTTGGAAGTTCCAGAGGTTAGATGTGATTAGCCTCGAGACGCCTCAGCGGAAAAGGGCCTCATCTCGCCTGGAGGGGAGAACCTCCTGGATTTTTCTCGAGTTGCGGGCAGGTGCTGTCGACTTATGACGGGGACCTCAGGGACCCGCTCTGGTGGCCTGAGTAAAGGCCAGTCCCCATTCGAGATGTTTGGGGGCCGCTCGGGATTCCTCTACCGTCGATGCCGGGGCCTAAGACTTTGAGTGGAGTCGGTGTCCCAACCTGAGGATTCCGCTCCACTGCTGACATGGATCTTGGGGTACTTCTGGTGTCTCCCCAGGGGAGTCAGTCCTCGTCTCGAGAGGGGCATGCAGTTCGATTCCCTCCGAGCTTAACAGCAATGTCACGCTTCCCGTCGAGGATCAAGGGATCAGTGTCTTTCCCTTGAGGCTATCCCATGAGGCTTTCCCAGGAGGCTTTCCCACAGGCTGTCCCACGTGCCACCGTGGTGTGAGTCGATCCTCGGCATGAAATCGAGGCAGTGCAGGGAAAACAGTTTTCCCTGGAATGGACTGAGACATCTGGGGGACTCTGGGAATGGTGGCACGACCCTTGAGTTCCTCTCGCCTTTCCTGAGGAGACCGCCTCCTCTTGAGATGCGACGGGAATGCAGGCAATTCTTTCCCAACCACGCAGGGAAAGGATCCATCCTCTCGAGCTAAGAGGCGCAAACGGGGCTCCTCTGGATGTGGGCGGACTCTCGAGCTTCCTCTCGAGTGGAGACGGGTATGTCGGGGAACTTCTTGAGTTGCAGCAAGGGTGTGAAGGACCCTTTGGTAGTTCCAGAGGTTAGGTGTGATTAGCCTGGAGACGCCTCAGGAAATAGGGCCTCATCTCGCCTGGAGGGGGAGAAACTCCTGGATTTTCTCGAGATGAGGCAGGTGCTCTCGACGTACGATGGGGACCTCATTGACTCGCTCTGGTGGCCTCAGGAAAGGCCAGTCGCCAAGCAAGTTGCCGGGGGCCTCTCGGGATTCCACTCCCGTCGATTCCGGGGCCTAAGCCTTGTGTGGAGTCGGTTCCGGAACCTGAGGATTCCTCTCCAGGGCTGACATGGATATTGGGGTAGTTCTGTAGTCTCCCCAGGGGAGTCAGTCCTCTTCTCGAGTGGGGCATGCGCGTGAGCTTCACTCCGAGCTCTAGCAGCAGTGTCACGCTTCCCGTCGAGTAGATCAAGGGATCTGTGGCTTTCCCTCGAGGCTTTCCCACGAGGCTTTCCCACAGGGCTGTCCCACGTGCCACCGTGGTGTGAGTCGATCCTCGGCTTGAAAGTCGAGGCAGTGTAAGAAAAACAGGATTCCCTGGAATGGACTGAGACATCTGGGGGACTCTTGGAATGGTGGCACGACCCTGGAGTTCCTCTCGCCTTTCCTGAGAAGAGCGCCTCCTCTTGAGATGCGACAGGAACACGAGGAATTCTTTCCCCACCACGCAGGGAAAGGATCCCTCCTCTCGAGCTAGGAGGCGGAAACGGGGCTCCTCTGGATGTGGGCGGGACTCTCGAGCTTCCTCTCGAATGAGACGTATGTGGGGAACTTCTTGAGTTGCAGCAAGGGTGTGAAGGACCCTTTGGAAGTTCCAGAGGTTCAGTGTGATTAGTCTCGAGACCCCTCAGGGGAAAGGGCCTCATCTCGCCTGGAGGGAGAACCTCCTGAATTGTCTCGACTTACGGCAGGTGCTCTTGACTTACGACGGGGACATCAGGGACCCGCTCTGGTGGCCTCAGGAAAGGCCAGTCCCATGCGAGTTGCTCGGGGGCCTCTGGGATTCCTCTCCCTTCGATGCCGGGGCTAAGACCTTGTGTGGAGGTGCCGGAACCTGAGGATTCCTCTCCAGTGCTGACATGGATCTTGGGGTACTTCTGGTGTCTCCCCAGGGGAGTCAGTCCTCGTCTCTAGTGGGCGCCTTCACGTGCGCTTTTTCTTCCGAGCTGTAGCAGCAGTGTCATGCTTCCCTCGCGTAGATCAAGTGATTTGTGGCTTTCCCTCGAGGCTTTCCCACGCTTTCCCACGAGGCTTTCCCACAGGGCTGTCCCACGTGCCACCGTGGTGTGAGTCGATCCTCGTTTTGAAAGTCGAGGCAGTGCAGGGAAAACAGGTTTCCCTGGAATGGACTGAGACATCTGGGGATCTCTGGGAATGGTGGCACGACCACTGGAGTTCTCTCGCCTTTCCTGTGGAAAGCGCCTCCTCTTGACATGCGACAGGAACGACGGGAATTCTTTCCCACCACGCAGGGAAAGGATCCCTCCTCTCGAGCTAGGAGGCGGAAACGGAGGCCTCCTCTGGATGTGGGTGTAACTCTCGTGCTTCCACTCTGGTGGAGACGGGTATGTCGCGGAATTTTCTGAGTTGCAGCAAGGGTGTGAAGAACCCTTTGAAAGTTCCA
>NW_017200868.1:0-6872 GCF_001704415.2 Capra hircus | reverse complement strand
GCGGCCTCGCGGGATTCCTCTCCGTCGATACGGGCCTAAGACCTTGTGTGGAGTTGGTGCCGGAACCTGAGATTTCTCTCCAGGGCTGACATGGACCTTGGGTACTTCTCGAGTCTCCCCAGGGGTGTCAGTCCTCGTCTCGAGTGGGCCATGCACGTGCGCTTTCTCCGAGCTGTAGTAGCAGTGTCCGCTTACCTTCGCGTGATCAAGGGATCTGTGGCTTTCCCTCGAGGCTTTCCACGAGGCTTTCCCACAGGGCTGCCCACGTGCCACTGTGGTGTGAGTCGATCCTCGGCTTGAAAGTCAAGGCAGTGCAGGGAAACAGGTTTCCTGGAATGGACTGAGACATCTGGGGTACTCAGGGAATGTGGCACGACCCTGGAGTTCCCGTCGCCTTTCCTGTGGAGAGTGCCTCCCCTTGAGATGCGACCTGAACGCGGGAATTCTTTCCCGAGCACCAGGGAAAGGATCCCTCCTCTGGAGCTAGGAGGCCGAAACGGGGCTCCTCTGGATGTGGGCGGGACTCTCGTATTTCCTCTCGAGTTGAGACGGGTATGTCGGGAACTCTTGAGTTGCAGCAAGGGTGTGAAGGACCCTTTGGAAGTTCCAGAGGTTAGGTGTGATTAGCCTCGAGACGCTCAGCGAAATGGCCTCATCTCGCCTGGAGGGGAGAACCTCCTGGATTTTCTCGAGTGCGGCAGGTGCTCCCGACTTATGACTGGGACCACAGGGATCCGCTCTGGTGGCCTCAGGAAAGGCCAGTCCCCAGGCGGTTGTTCGGGCCTCTTGGGATTCCTCTCCCGTCGATGCTGGGGCCTAAGATTTGTGTGGAGTCAGTGAAGGAACCTGAGGATTCCTCTCCAGTGCTAACATGGATCTTGGGTACTTCTGGAGTCTCCCAGGGGAGTCATTCCTCGTCGCGAGTGGGGACAAGCACGTGGGTTTTCCTCCGAGCTGTAGCAGCTGTGTCACTCTTCCCTTCGCGTGGATCATGGGATCTGTGGCTTTCCCTCGAGGCTTTCCCAGGAGACTTTCCCACGAGGCTTTCACACAGGGCTGTCCCACATGCCACCGTGGTGTGAGTCGATCCTCAGCTTGAAAGTCGAGGCAGTGCAGGGAAAACAGGTTTCCGTGGAATGGAATGAGACATCTGGGGGAGTGTGGGAAAGGTGGCACGAACCTGGAGTTCCTCTCGCGTTTCAAGTGGAGAGCGCCTCCTCTTGAGATGCGACAAGAACGCCGGGAATTCTTTCCCGACCACGCAGGGAAAGGATCCCTCCTCTAGAGCTATGAGGCGGAAACGGGGCTCCTCTGTATGTGGGCGGGACTCTCGTCCTTCTTCTCGAGTGGAGTCGGGTATGTCGGGGAACTTCTTTGAGTTGCAGCAAGGGTGTGAAGGATCCTTGGGAAATTCCAGCGTTTAGGTGTGATTAGCCTCGAGGAGCCTCATCGGAAAAGGGCCTCATCTCGCCTGGAGGGAGAACCTCTTGGATTTTCAAGAGTTGCGGCCGGTGCTCTCGACTTACCACGGGGACCTCAGGGACCCTCTCTGGTGGCCTCAGGAAAGGCCAGTCCCCATGCCAGTTGCTCGGGGCCTCTCGGGATTCTTCTCCCGTCGATGCCGGGGCCTAAGACCTAGTGTGGAGTCGGTGCCGGAACCTGAGGATTCCTCTCCAGTGCTGACATGTATCTTGGGGTACTGCTGGAGTGTCCCCAGGGGAGTCACTCCTCGTCTCGAGTGGGGGCATGCACGTGCGCTTTCCTTCCGAGCTGTAGCAACAGTGTCACGCTTCCCATCGCGTGGATCAAGGGATCACTGGGTTTCCCTGGAGGCTTTCCCACGAGGCTTTCCACAGGGCTGTCCCACGTGCCACTCTGGTGTGAGTTGATCCTCGGCTTGAAATTCGAGGGAGTGCAGGGAAAACAGGTTTCCCTGGAATGGACTGAGACATCTGGGGGACTCAGGGAATGATGGCACGACCCTGGAGTTCCTCTCGCCTTTCATGTAGAGAGCGCCTCCTTTTGAGACAGAACTGGAACACCGGGAATTCCTTCCTTACCACGCAGGCAAACGATCCCTCCTCTAGAGCTATGAGGCGGAAACGGGTAACCTCTGGATGTGGACGGGACTCTCGTGCTTCCTCTCGAGTGGAGACGGGTATGTCGGGGAACTTCTTGAGTTGCAGCAAGGGTGTGAAGGACCCTTTGGAAGTTTCAGAAGTTAGGTGTGATTAGACTCGAGACGCCTCATTGGAAATGGGCCTCATCTCGCCTGAAGGGGAGAACCTCCTGGATTTTCTCGAGTTGCGGCAGGTGCTCTCGACTTACGACTGGGAACTCAGGGACCCGTTCTGGTGGCCTCAGGAAAGGCCAGTCCCCTTGCGAGTTGTTCGGGGGGCTCTCGGGATTCCCTCCCATCGTTGCCGGGGCCTGAGACCTTGTGTGGAGTCTGTGCCGGAACCTGAGGATTCCTCTCCAGTGCTGACATGGATCTTGGGTACTTCTGGAGTCTCCCAGGGGAGTCATTCCTCGTCGCGAGTGGGGACATGCACGTGGGGTTTCCTCCCGAAGTGTAGCAGCAGTGTCACGATTCCCTTCGCGTGGATGCAGGGATCTGTGGCTTTCCCTGGAGGCTTTCCCACGAGGCTTTCCCACAAGCGTTCCCACATTGCTGTCCCACGTGTCACCGTGGTGTGAGTCGATCCTCGGCTTGAAAGTCGAGGCAGTGCAGGGAAAACTGGTTTCCCTGTTATGGACTGAGCTTCTGGGGGACTCTGGGAATGGTGGCACGACCCTGGAGTTCCTCTTGCCTTTCCTGTGGAGAGTGCCTCCTCCTGAGATTCGACGGGAATGCCGGGAATTCTTTCCCGACCACGCAGGGAAAGAATCCCTCCTCTGGAACTATGAAGCGGAAACGGGGTCCTCTGTATGTAAGTGGGACTCTCGTGCTTCTTCTCGATTGGAAACGGGTATGTCGAGGAAATTCTTGAGTTGCAGCAAGGGTGTGAAGGACCCTTTGGAAGTTCCAGAGGTTAGGTTGATTAGCCTCGAGACGTCTCAGCGGAAATGGGCCTCATCTCGCCTGGAGGGGAGAACCTCCTGGATTTTCTCGAGTTGCGGCAGGTGCTCTGAACTTACGCCAGGGACCTCAGGGAGCCGCTCTGGTGGCCTCAGGAAAGGCCAGTCCCCATTAGAGTTGCTCGAGGGCCTCTCGAATTCCTCTCCGTCGATGCCGGGCCTAAGACCTTGTGTGGAGTCGGTGCTGGAACCTGACGATTCCTCTCCAGTGCTGACATGAATCTTGAGGTACTTCTGGAGTCTCCCCAGGGGTGCCAGTCCTCGTCTCGAGTGGTGACATGCACGTGCGTTTCCTCCCGAACTGTAGCAGCAGTGTCACGCTTCCCTTCGCGTGGATCAACGGATCAGGAGCTTTCCCACGAGGCATTCCCAAGAGGCTTTCCCACAGGGCTGTCCCACGTGCCACCGTGGTGTGAGTCGATCCTCGGCTTGAAAGTTGAGGCAGTGCAGGGAAATCAGGTTTCCCTGGAATGGACTGAGACATCTGGGGGACTCTGGGAATGGTGGCACGACCCTGGAGTTCCTCTCGCCTTTCTTGTAGAGAGTGCCTCCTCTTGAGAGGACGGGAACGCCGGGAATTCTTTCCCGACCACTCAGGGAAAGAATCCCACCTCTCGAGCTAGCAGGCGGAAACCTGGCTCCTCTGGAGGTGGGCGGGACTCTCGTGCTTCCTCTCGAGTGGAGACGGGTATGTCGGGGAACTTCTTGAGTTGCAGCAAGGGTGTGAAGAACCCTTTGGAAGTTCCAGAGGTTAGGTGAATATCCTGGAGACGCCTCAGCGGAAATGGGCCTCATCTCGCCTGGAGGGAGAACCTCCTGCATTTTCTCGAGTTGCGGCAGGTGCTCTCGACTTACGACGGGGACCTCAGGGACCCGCTCTGGTGGCCTCAGGAAAGGCCAGTCCCCATGCGAGTTGCTCGGGGGCCTCTCGGGATTCCTCTCCCGTCGATGCTGGGCCTAAGACCTTGTGTGGACTCAGTTCCAGAACGTGAGGATTCCTCTCCAATGCCGGCATGGATCTTGGGGTACTTCTAGAGCCTCCCGAGGGGAGTCAGTACTCATCTCGAGAGGGGGCATGCACGTGCGATTTCCTCCCGAGCTGTAGCAGCAGTGTCACGCTTCCCTTCGCGAGAATCAAGGGATCTGTGTCTTTCCTTCGAGGCTTTCCCACGAGGCTTTCCCACGAGGCTTTCCCACAGGGATGTCCCACGTGCCACCGTTGTGTGAGTTGATCCTCGGCTTGAAAGTCGAGGCAGTGCAGGGAAAACAGGTTTCCCTGGAATGGACTGAGACATCAGGGGGACTTTGGTAATGGTGGCACGACCCTGGAGTTCCTCTCGCATTTCCTGTGGAGAGCGCCTCCTCTTGAGATGCGACGGGAACGCCGGGAATTCTTTCCCGACCACGCAGGGAAAGGATCCCTCCTCTCGGGCTAGGAGGTGGAAACGGGGCTCCTCTGGATGTGGGCGGGACTCTCGTGCTTCCTCTCGAGTGGAGACCGGTATGTCGGGGAACTTCTTGAGTTGCAGCAAGGGTGTGAAGGACCCTTTGGAAGTTCCAGAGGTACGGTGTGATTAGCCTCGAGATACCTCAGCGGAAATAGGTCTCAGCTCGCCTGGAGGGAGAACCTCCTGGATTTTCTCGAGTTGCGGCAGGTGCTCTCAACTTACGACGGGGACCCAGGGACCCGCTCTGGTGGCCTCCGAAAGGCCAGGCCCCATGCGAGTTGCTCCTCTCTCTCCGGTCGATGCCGGCGCCTAAGAAGTCGGTGCCGGAACCTGAGGATTCCTCTCCAGTGCTTTCATGAATCTCTTCTGGAGTCTCCCCAGGGCAGTCAGTCCTCTACTCGAGTGGGGGCATGCACGTGCGATTTCCTCCGAGCTGTAGCAGCAGTGTCGCGCTTCCATTCGCGTGGATCAAGGGATCTGTGATTTCCCTCGAGGCTTTCCCACGAGTCTTTCCCACGAGGCTTTCCAACGAGGCTTTCCCACAGGGCTGTCCCACGTGCCACCGTGGTGTGAGTCGATCCTCGGCTTGAAAGTCGAGGCAGTGCAGGGAAAACAGGTTTCCCTGGAATGGACTGAGACATCTGGGGGACACTGGGAATGTGGCACGATCCTGGAGTTCATCTCGCATTTCCTGTGAGAGCGCCTCCTCTTGGGATTCGACGGGAACGCCGGGAATTCTTTCCCGACCACGCAGGGAAAGGATCACTCCTCTCGAGCTAGAAGGCGAAACGGGGCTCCTCTGGATGTAGGCGGGACTCTCGTGCTTGGTCTCGAGTGGAGACGGGTATGTCGGGGAACTTCTTGAGTTGCAGCAAGGGTGTGAAGGACCCGTTGGAAGTTCCAGAGTTTAGGTGTGATTAGCCTCGAGACGCCTCTGCGGAAATGGCCCTCATCTCGACTGGAGGAGATAACCCCCTGGATTTTCTCGAGTTGAGGCAGGTGCTCCCGACTTAGACGGGGACTTCAGGGACCCGCTCTGGTGGCCTCTGGAAAGGACAGTCCCCATGCGAGTTGCTCGGGGCCTCTCGGAATTCCTCTCCCGTCGATGCCGGGGCCTAAGATCTTGTGTGGAGTCGGTGCCGGAACCTGAGGATTCCTCTCCAGTGCTGACATGGATCTTGGGGTACTTCTGGAGTCTCCCCAGGGGAGTCAGTCCTCGTCTCGAGTGGGGGCATGCACGTGCGCTTTCCTCCCGAGCTGTAGCAGCAGTGTCGCGCTTCCATTCGCGTGGATCAAGGGATCTGTGGCTTTCCCTCAAGGCTTTCCCACGAGGCTTTCCCACAGGGCTGTCCCACGTGCCACCGTGGTGTGAGTCGACCCTCGGCTTGAAAGTCGAGGCAATGCAGGGAAAACAGGTTTCCCTGGAATGGACGGAGACATCTGGGGGACTCTGGGAATGGTGGCACGACCCTGGAGTTCCTTTCGCCTTTCCTGTGGAGAGCGCCTGCTCTTGAGATGCGACGGGAACGCTAGGAATTCTTTCCCGACCACGCAGGGAAAGGAACCTCCTCTCGAGCTAGCAGGCGGAAACGGGGGCCACTCTGGATATGGGCGGGACTCTCCATTCCTCTAGAGTGGAGACGGGGTATGTCGGGAACTTCTTGAGGTGCAGCAAGGGTGTGAAAGACCTTTGCAAGTTCCAGAGTTTAAGTGTGATTACCCCTACTTGCCTCAGCGGAAATGGGCGTCATCTCGTCTGGAGGGGAGAACCTCCTGGATTTTCTCGAGTTGCGGCAGGTGCTCTCGACTTACGAAGGGCCTCAGGGATCCGTTCTGGTGGCCTCAGTAAAGGCCAGTCCCATGGGAGTTGCTCGGGGGCCTCTCGGGATTCCTCTCCCGTCGATGCTGGGGCCTAAGACCTTGTGTGGACTCAGTGCCGGAACCTGAGGATTCCTCTCCAGTGCAGACATGGATCTTGAGGGTACTTCTGGATTCTCCCCAGGGCAGTCAGTTCTGGTCTCGAGTGGGCATACACGTGGCGCTTTCCTCCCGAGCTGTAGCAGCAGTGTTCGCGCTTCCCTTCGCGTGGATCAAGGGATCTGTGTCTTTCCCTCGAGGCTTTCCCACGAGGCTTCCACAGGGCTGTCCACGTGCAACCGTGTGTGAGTCGATCCTCGGCTTGAAAGTCGAGGCAGTGCAGGGAAAACAGTTTTCCCTGGAATGGACTGAGACATCCGGGGGACTCTGGGAAGGTGGCACGACCCTGGAGTTCCTCTCGCCTTTCCTGTGGAGAGCGCCTCCTCTTGAGATGCAACCGGGAACGCCGGGAATCTTTCCCGACCACGC
>NW_017200867.1:0-6873 GCF_001704415.2 Capra hircus | reverse complement strand
AGGTTCTCCCTCCAGGCGAGATGAGGCCCATTTCCGCTGAGGCGTCTCGAGGCTAATCACACCTAACCTCTGGAACTTCCAAAGGGTCCTTCACACCCTTGCTGCAACTCAAGAAGTTCACAGACATATCCGTCTCCACTCGAGAGAAAGCACGATAGTTCCCCCACTTCCAAAGGAGTCCGTTTCCGCCTCATAGCTCGAGAGGCGGGATCCTTTCCCTGCGTGGTCGGGAAAGAACTCCTGGCATTCCCGTCGCATCTCAAGAGGAGGCGCTCTCAACAGGAAGAGCGAGAGAAACCCCAGTTTCGTGCCACAATTCCAAGGGACCCCCAGATGTCAGTCCATTCCAGAGGAACTTGCTTTCCCTGCACTGCCTCTACTTTCACGCCAAGGATCCACTCACTACACCATGGAACGTCGGTCAGCCCTGTGGGAAAGCCTCGTCGGAAAGCCTCGAGGGAAAACCACAGATCCCTTGATCCACGCGACGGAAGTGTGACACTGCTGCTACACTTCCTGAGGAGAGGCTCACGAGCATGCCCCACATGAGATGAGCACAGACTCCCCAGGTGAAACTCCAGAAGAAAGCCAAGATCCATGTCAGCACTGAAGAGGAATCCTCAGGCTCCAGCCCAGACTCCACACAAGGTCTTAGGCCCCGACATCGACGGAGAGGAATCCCGAAAGGCCCCCTTGCAACTCCCATGGGCACTGGCCTTTCCTGAGGCCACCAGAGCGGTCCCTGAGGTCCCCGTTGTAACTCGAGAGACCTTGCCCAACTCTAGAAAATCCAGGAGGTTCTCCCCTCCAGGCGAGATGAGGCCCATTTCCTCTGAGGCGTCTGGAGGCTCATCACACCTAAACTCTGGAAATTCAAAAGGGTCCTTGCTGCAACTCAAGAAGTTCCCCGACATACCCGTCTCCACTCGTGAGGAAGCACGAAGGTCCCGCCCACATCCAGAGGAGACACCGTTTTGGTATCGAAGCTCGAGATGAGGGATCCTTTCCCTGCTTGGTCAGGAAATTAATACCCGCCATTCCGCTCGCATTTCAAGTTGAAGCGCTCTCCCACAGGAAAGGCGAGAGGAACTCCAGGGTCGAGCAACCATTCACAGAGTCGCCCAGATATCTCAGTCCATTCCAGAGGAAACTGTTTTCCCTGCACTGCCTCGACTTTCACGGCGAGGATCGACTCTCACCACACGGTGGAACGTGGGATAGCCCTGTGGGAAAGCCTCGTGGGAAATCCTCTTGGGAAAGCCTCGAGGAAAGCCACAGATCCCTTGATCCACGCCTATGGAAGCGTGACACTCCTGCTACAGCTCGGGAGGAAAGCGCACGTGCATGCCCCACTCGAGACAAGGACTGACTCCCCTGGGGAGACTCCAGAAGTACCCAAGATCCATGTCAGCACTGGAGAGGAATCCTCAGGTTCTGGCACCGGACTCCACACAAGGTCTTAGGCCCCGGCATCGACGGGAGAGGAATCCCGAGAGGCCCCGAGCAATTCGCATGGGGACTGGTCTTTCCTGAGGCCACCAGAGCAGGTCCCTGAGGTCCCGGTCGTAAGTTGTGAGCACCTGCCTCAACTGGAGAAAATCCAGGTGGTTCTTCCCTCCAGGCGAGATGAGGCCCATTTCCCCTGAGCCATATACAGGCTAATCACAACTAACCTATGGAACTTCCAAAGGGACCTTCACACACTTGCTGCAACTCAAGAAGCTCCCCGACATACCCGTCTCCAGTGGAGAGGAAGCACGAGAGTCCTGCTCACATCCAGAGGAGCCCCGTTTTCGGCCTCCTAGATCGAGAGGAGGGATCCTTTCCTGCGTGGTGGGGAAAGGAATTCCCGGCGTTCCCGTCGCATCTCAAGAGGAGGCGCTCTCCACAGGAAAGGTGAGAGGAACTCCAGGGTCGTGCCACCATTCCAAGAGTCAGCCAGATGTCTCTGTCCATTCCAGGGAAACGCTGTTTTCCCTGCAATGCTCGACTTTCAAGCGAGGATCGACTCACACCACGAGGGCACGTGGGACAGCCCTGTGGGAAGGCACGTGGGAAAGCCTCGTGGGAAAGGCTCGTGGGAAAGCCTCTAGGGAAAGCCACTGATCCCTTGATCCACGCGAAGGGAAGCGTATCACTGCTGCTAGAGCTCGGGAGGGAGCGCACGTGCATGCCCCCACTCGAGACGAGGACTGACTCCCCTGGGGAGACTCCAGAAGTACCCTAAGATCCATGTCAGCACTGGAGAGGAATCCTCAGGTTCCGGCACGACTCCACACAACGACTTAGGCCCCAGCTTCGACGGGAGAGGAATCCGAGAGGCCGCCGAGCAACTTGCATGGGGACTGGCCTTTCCTGAGGCACCAGAGGCGGTCCCTGAGGTCCCGTCGTAAGTCGAGAGCACATGCCGGCAACTCGAGAAAATCCAGGAGGTTCTCCCTCCAGGCGAGATGAGGCCCATTTCCGCTGAGGCGTCTCGATGCTAATCACACCTAACCTCTGGAACTTCCAAAGGGTCCTTCACACCCTTGCTGCAACTCAAGAAGTTCCCCGACATACCGGTCTCCACTCGAGAGGAAGCACGAGAGTCCCGCCCACATCCAGAGGAGCCCCGATTCCGCCTCCTAGCTCGAGAGGAGCGATCGTTACCCCCTGCGTGGTCGGGAAAGAATTCCCAGCATTGCCGTCTCATCTCAAGAGGAGGCGCTCTCCAAAGGAAAGGCGAGAGGAACTCCAGGGTCGTTCCACATTCCCAGAGTCCCGCAGATGTCTCAGTGTAATCCAGGGAAACCTGTTTTCCCTGATCTGCCTCGACTTTCAAGCCGAGGATCGACTCACGCCACGGGTGGCACGTGGCACAGCCCTGTGGGAAAGCCTCGTTGGAAAGCCTCGTGGGAAAGCCCTCAAGGGATAGCCCCTGATCCCTTGATCCACGCGAAGGGAAGCGTGACACTGCTGCTACAGCTCGGGAGGAAAGCGCACGTGCATGCCCCCACTCGAGACAAGGACTGACTCCCCTGGGGAGACTCCAGAAGTACCCAAGATCCATGTCAGCACTGGAGAGGAATGCTCAGGTCCACCACCGACTCCACACAAGATCTTAGGTCCTGGCATAGACGGGAGAGGAATCCTGAGAGGTCTCCGTGCAACTCGCACGGGGACTGGCCTTTCCTGAGGCCACCAGAGCTGGTCCCTGAGGTCCCCGTCGTAAGTCGAGAGCACCTGCTGCAACTCGAGAAAATCCAGGAGGTTCACCCCTCCAGGCAAGATGAGGCCCATTTCCGCTGAGGCGTCTCGACGTAAATCACACCTAACCTCTGGAACTTCCAAAGGGTCCTTCACACCCTTGCTGGCAACTCAAAGAAGTTCCCCGACATACCCGTCTCCACTCGAGAGGAAGCACGAGAGTTCCGCCCACAACCAGAGGAGCCCCGTTTCCGCCTCCTAGCTCGAGAGGAGGGATCTTCCCTGCGTGGTCGGGAAGAATTCCCGGGCGTTTCCGTCGCATCTCAAGAGGAGACGCTCTCCACAGGAAAGGCGAGAGGAACTCCCGGGTCGTGCCATATTCCAGAGACCCCCAGATGTCTCAGTCCATTCCAGGGAAACCTGTTTTCCCTGCACTGCCTCGACTTTCAAGCCGAGGATCGACTCACACCACGGTGGCACATAGGAAAGACTCGTGGGAAGGCCTCGTGGGAAAGCCTCGAGGGAAAGCCCCTGATCCCTTGATACACGTGAAGGGAAGCGCGACGCTGCTGCTACAGCTCGGAAGGAAAGCGCACCGTGCATGCCCCCACTTGAGACGAAAGACTGGCTCCCCTGGGGAGACGCCAGAAGTACCCCAAGATCCATGTCAGCACTGGAGATGAATCCTCAGGTTCCGGCACCGACGCCACACAATGTCTTAAGCCAGCGTGACACTGCTGCTGCAGCTCGGAGAGGAAAGTGCACGTGCAGGCCCCACTCGAGACGAGGACTGACTTCCCTGGGGAGACTCAGAAGTACCCCAAGATCCTTCTCAGCACTGGAGAGGAATGCTCAGTTCCCGGCACCGACTCCACACAAGATCTTAGGCCCGGCATTGACGGGAGAGGAATCCCGAGAGGCCCCTGAGTAACTCGCATGGGATTGGCCTTTCCTGAGGCCACCAGAGCGGGTCCCTGAGGTCCCCGACGTAAGTCGAGAGCACCTGCTGCTACTCGAGAAAATACAGGAGGTTCTCCCCTCCAGGCGAGATGAGGCCCATTTCCGCTGAAGCCATCTCGAGGCTCATCACACCTAACCTCTGGAACTTCCAACGGGTCCTTCACACCCTTGCTGCAACTCAAGAAGTTCCCCGAAATACCCGTCTCCACACGAAAGGAAGCACGAGAGTCCCGCCCACATCCAGAGGAGCCCCGTTCCGCCTCCTAGCTCGAGAGGAGCGATCGTTACACCGCGTGGTCGGAAAGAATTCCCAGCGTTCCCGTCGCATCTCAAGAGGAGGCGCTCTCCACAGGAAAGGCGAGAGGACCTCCAGGGTCGTTCCACATTCCCAGAGTCCCCAGATGTCTCAGTCTAATCCAGGGAAACCTGTTTTCCCTGAGCTGCCTCGACTTTCATGCCGAGGATCGAGTCACGCCACGGTGGCACGTGCACAGCCCTGTGGGAAAGCCTCGTTGGAAAGCCTCGTGGGAAAGCCTCAAGGGAAAGCCCCTGATCCCTTGATCCACGCGAAGGGAAGCGTGACACTGCTGCTACAGCTCGGGAGGAAAAGCGCACGTGCATGCCCCCACTCGAGATGAGGACTGACTCCACGGGGGAGACTCCAGAAGTACCCCAAGATCCATGTCAGCACTGGAGAGGAATGCTCAGGTTCCAGCACCGACTCCACACAAGATCTTGGGCCCCGGCATCGACGGGAGAGGAATCCCGAGAGGCCCCCGAGCAACTCGGATGGGGACTGGCCTTTCCTGAGGCCACCAGAGAGTGTCCCTGAGGTCCCTGTCGAAAGTCAAGAGCACCTGCCGCAACTCGAGAAAATCCAGGAGGTTCTCCCCTCCAGGCGAGATGAGGCCCATTTCCTTTGAGGCGTCTCGAGGCTAATCACACCTAACCTCTGAAACTTCCAAAGGGTCCTTCACACCCTTGCTGCAACTCAAGAAGTTCCCCGACATACCCGTCTGCACTTGAGAGGAAGCACGAGAGTCCCGCCCACATCCAGAGGAGCCCCGTTTCCGCCCTCCTAGCTCGAGAGGAGGGAATCCCTTCCCTGCGTGGTCGGGAAAGAATTCCCGCGTTCCCGTCGCATCTCAAGAGGAGGCGCTCTCCACAGGAAAGGCGAGAGGAACTCCAGGGTCGTGCCACCATTCCAGAGTCCCCCAGATGTCCCAGTCCTTTCCAGGGAAAACTGTTTTCCCTGCACTGCCTCGACTTTCAAGCCGAGAATGAACTCACCACCACGGTGGCACGTGGGACAGCCCTGTGGGAAAGCCTCGTGGGAAAGCCTCGTGGGAAAGCCTCGAGGCAAAGCCCCTGATCCCTTGATCCACGAGAAGGGAAGCGTGACACTGCTGCTACAGCTCGGGAGGAAAGCGCACGTGCATGCCCGCACTGGAGACGAGGACTGACTCCCCTGAGGAGACTCCAGAAGTACCCCAAGATGCATGTCAGCACTGGAGAGGAATGCTCAGGTTCCGGCACCTACTCCACACAAGATCTTAGGCCCGGCATCGACGGGAGAGGAATCCCGAGAGGCCCCCGTGCAACTCGCATGGGGACTGGCCTTTCCTGAGGCCACCAGAGCGGGTCCCTGAGATCCCCGTCGTAAGTCGAGAGCACCTTGCCACAACTCGAGAAAATCCAGGAGGTTCTCCCCTCCAGGCGAGATGAGGCCCATTTCCGCTGAGGCGTCTCGAGGCTAATCACACCTAACCTCTGGAACTTCCAAAGGGTCCTTCACACCCTTGCTGCAACTCAAGAAGTTCACAGACATATCCGTCTCCACTCGAGAGGAAGCACGATAGTTCCCCCCACTTCCAAAGGAGTCCCGTTTCCGCCTCATAGCTCGAGAGGCGGGATCCTTCCCTGCGTGGTCGGGAAAGAACTCTGGCATTCCCGTCGCATCTCAAGAGGAGGCGCTCTCAACAGGAAGAGCGAGAGAAAACCCCAGTTTCGTGCCACAATTCCAAGGGACCCCCAGATGTCAGTCCATTCCAGAGGAACTTGCTTTCCCTGCACTGCCTCTACTTTCACGCCAAGGATCCACTCACTACACCATGGAACGTGGGTCAGCCCTGTGGGAAAGCCTCGTCGGAAAGCCTCGAGGGAAAACCACAGATCCCTTGATCCACGCGACGGGAAGTGTGACACTGCTGCTACACTTCCTGAGGAGAGCTCACGAGCATGCCCCCACATGAGATGAGCACAGACTCCCCAGGTGAAACTCCAGAAGAAAGCCAAGATCCATGTCAGCACTGAGAGGAATCCTCAGGCTCCAGCCCAGACTCCACACAAGGTCTTAGGCCCCGACATCGACGGGAGAGGAATCCCGAAAGGCCCCCTTGCAACTCCCATGGGCACTGGCCTTTCCTGAGGCCACCCAGAGCGGGTCCCTGAGGTCCCCGTTGTAACTCGAGAGACCCGCTGCCAACTCTAGAAAATCCAGGAGGTTCTCCCCCTCCAGGCGAGATGAGGCCCATTTCCTCTGAGGCGTCTGGAGGCTCATCACACCTAAACTCTGGAAATTCAAAAGGGTCCTTGCTGCAACTCAAGAAGTTCCCGACATACCCGTCTCCACTCGTGAGGAAGCACGAAGGTCCCCGCCCACATCCAGAGGAGACACCGTTTTGGTATCGAAGCTCGAGATAGGGATCCTTTCCCTGCTTGGTCAGG
>NW_017200866.1:0-6873 GCF_001704415.2 Capra hircus | reverse complement strand
AGCACGGGAGGAGCCTCCTCGGACGGGGGAAGATTGGGAGCAGCAAGTTCCCCGTCAAGTTGAAATCCTGCTTACACGAAGTAAGTGCCACTCCAGTAGCAGGATCTGCTCTGTTCAGAGGCCCGATCTGGCAGAGTTCCTGGCACCAAGATGCTCTGCCATAGGCGAGCCTTGCGGCAGACTTGCCTTGCTTTAAGGCTCCCTCCCCAGGAAGGAGCAGGCTGTGTGAGGCTCGGAAACGCCACTGGCGCCTTCCTGGCTTCAGCTCTACCCCTGCCTTGCCTTTGCACTTAGGTCCCAAGCGTCCTTGAGGAGGGTTAGGGGCTGGTGGGTTGCACACTGCCAAGGGCTCCAGCAGTGAAAGCTCTGTCAGAGGGAAGCGAAGGGCAACAGCAGGGCTCCTTCAGCGGTTCCTTGGCCGCCCCAACAAAGCTCGCACGGAGAGGCACCAGGTTCCAAGGGTCCCTGGCTGGGTTTTGCATCCCCACACTCCAGAGGCTGACTCCGTGGGTGCATAGAAAGTGTGTGAGAGACGTAGGTTCCCTAGCACTCTCCTCCCCAGCAGAGACATGTGCAGGTGGTTGGGGCCTGATCCTGCGTGTCTGGGTTCCCGCCGACAGCCTCAACTCAGGGGAAGCAGCCCCTGAGGCAAGACCTGCTGGAGGAGCCCTGCGCGCCCGCCTGATAGGCGAGAGCACAGCCAGCAGTGTAGCGAGCCTCCTCGGGTGAAGAGGAGGCAGCCGAGCCCAGTCAAGAGGAAAGCCCTGCTTGCACGGAGCTAAGTGGGCCTCCAGTACGGCAGAGCTCTAGCTCTGCTCAGAGCCCCGATCTGGCAGAGTTTCTGGCGCGAGGCTGCTCGGCCGGGGGCTCGCCTTGCCCAGACTTGCCTTGCTTTTAGGCTCCCTCCCCAGGAAGGAGCTGTCTGAGCGAGCCTGGGAGACGCCACTGGTGCCTTCCTTGCCTCAGCTCCAATCCTGCCTTGCCTTTGCACATAGGTGCCAGGCGTGGTTGGGGAGGGCTTAGGGGGTGGTGGGTTGCACACTGCCAAGGGCTTCAGCAGTGAGAGCTCTGTCCGAGGGAAGGGAAGGGCAACTGCAGGGCTCCTCCAGCGGTTTCTAGGCCGCCTAGAATCAGCGCCGCACCGAGAGCACCAGGCTCCCAGGGCCCCTGGCTGGGGTTTTCAGCCCCGCACACACGGAGGCTGATTCCTTGGGTGCCCAGAAAGTGTATGACAGACGTAGGTTCCCTAGCACTCTCCTCCCCAGCCAGAGACATGTGCAGGTGGTTGGGGCCTGATCCTGCGTGTCCTGGGTTCCCTGCCCACAGCCCCAACTCAGGGGAAGCAGCCCCTGAGGCAAGACCTGCTGGAGGAGCCCCTGCGCCCCCGCCTGATAGGCGAGTGCACAGCCAGCAGGGAAGCGAGCCTCCTCGGGGGAAGAGGAGGCAGCCCAGCTCCCGTCAAGTTGAAAGCCCTGCTTGCACGGAGCTAAGTGCGCCTCCAGTACTGGCAGAGCTCTAGCTCTGCTCAGAGCCCCGATCTGGCAGAGTTCCTGGCGCGAGGGCTGCTCTGCCGGGGGCTAGCCTTGCCCAGACTTGCCTTGCTTTTAGGCTGCCTCTCCAGGAAGGAGCAGGCAGCAGGAGCCTGGGAGTCGCCACTGGCGCCTTTCTTGCCTCAGCTCCAATCCTGCCTTGCCTTTGCACTTAGGTCCCAGTCCTCCTTAAGGAGAGCTTAGGGCTGGTGGGTTGCACACTGCCAAGGGCTCCAGCAGTGAGAATTCTGTCAGAGGGAAGGGGAAGGGCAACTGCACGGGCTCCTCCAGCGGTTGCTTGGCCGCCCAGATTCAGCGCCACACGGAGAGCACCAGGCTCCCAGGTCCCCTGGCTGGGGTTTTCAGCCCCGGACACACGGAGGCTGATTCCTTGGGTGCCCAGAAAGTGTATGACAGACGTAGGTTCCCTAGCACTCTCCTCCCCAGCAGAGACATGTGCAGGTGTTTGGGGCCTGATCCTGCGTGTCTGGGTTCCTGCCCACAGCCCCAACTCAGGGGAAGCAGCCCCTGAGGCAAGACCTGCTGGAGGAGCCCTGCGCCCCCGCCTGATAGGCGAGTGCACAGCCAGCAGGGAAGCGAGCCTCCTCGGGGGAAGAGGAGGCAGCAAGTCCCGGTCAGGAAATCCTGGCAAGCGACTAAGTGCGACTGCCAGTCGGCAGATCTCTAGCTGCTGTTCGAGGCCCCGATGCTGGGCAGAGTGTCCTGGGCGCAAGATGCTGCTGGCCAGGAGGCGAGCCTTGCGCAGGACTTGGCTGCCTCCTCTTCCCCGAGGAGGCTCGCTTCCTACTGCGCCTTATCAGGCGGGGGCGCAGGGCTCCTCCCAGCAGGTCTTGGCCTCAGGGGCTGCTTCCCCTGAGTTGGGGCTGTGGGCAGGAACCCAGACACGCAGGATCAGGCCCCAAACACCTGCACATGTCTCTGCTGGGGAGGAGAGTGCTAGGGAACCTACGTCTGTCATACACTTTCTGGGCACCCAAGGAATCAGCCTCCGTGTGTGCGGGCTGAAAACCCCAGCCAGGGACCTGGGAGCCTGGTGCTCTCCGTGTGGCGCTGAATCTGGGCGGCCAAGCAACCGCTGGAGGAGCCCTGCAGTTGCCCTTCCCTTCCCTCTGACAGAATTCTCACTGGCTGGAGCCCTTGGCAGTGTGCAACCCACCAGCCCCTAAGCTCTCCTTAAGGAGGACTGGGACCTAAGTGCAAAGGCAAGGCAGGATTGGAGCTGAGGCAAGAAAGGCGCCAGTGGCGACTCCCAGGCTCCTGCTGCCTGCTCCTTCCTGGAGAGGCAGCCTAAAAGCAAGGCAAGTCTGGGCAAGGCTAGCCCCCGGCAGAGCAGCCTCGCGCCAGGAACTCTGCCAGATCGGGGCTCTGAGCAGAGCTAGAGCTCTGCCGTACTGGAGGCGCACTTAGCTCCGTGCAAGCAGGGCTTTCAACTTGACGGGGCTGGGCTGCCTCCTCTTCCCCCGAGGAGGCTCGCTTCCCTGCTGGCTGTGCACTCGCCTATCAGGCGGGGGCGCAGGGCTCCTCCAGCAGGTCTTGCCTCAGGGGCTGCTTCCCCTGAGTTGGGGCTGTGGGCAGGAACCCAGACACGCAGGATCAGGCCCCAACCACCTGCACATGTCTCTGCTGGGGAGGAGAGTGCTAGGGAACCTACGTCTGTCATACACTTTCTGGGCACCCAAGGAATCAGCCTCCGTGTGTGCGGGGCTGAAAACCCCAGCCAGGGGCCCTGGGAGCCTGGTGCTCTCGGTGCGGCGCTGATTCTAGGCGGCCTAGAAACCGCTGGAGGAGCCCTGCAGTTGCCCTTCCCTTCCCTCTGACAGAGCTCTCACTGCTGAAGCCCTTGGCAGTGTGCAACCCACCACCCCTAAGCCCTCCCCAACCACGCCTGGCACCTATGTGCAAAGGCAAGGCAGGATTGGAGCTGAGGCAAGGAAGGCACCAGTGGCGTCTCCCAGGCTCGCTCAGACAGCTCCTTCCTGGGGAGGGAGCCTAAAAGCAAGGCAAGTCTGGGCAAGGCGAGCCCCCGGCCGAGCAGCCTCGCGCCAGAAACTCTGCCAGATCGGGGCTCTGAGCAGAGCTAGAGCTCTGCCGTACTGGAGGCCCACTTAGCTCCGTGCAAGCAGGGCTTTCCTCTTGACTGGGCTCGGCTGCCTCCTCTTCTCCCGAGGAGGCTCGCTACACTGCTGGCTGTGCTCTCGCCTATCAGGCGGGCGCGCAGGGCTCCTCCAGCAGGTCTTGCCTCAGGGGCTGCTTCCCCTGAGTTGAGGCTGTGGGCGGGAACCCAGACACGCAGGATAAGGCCCCAACCACCTGCACATGTCTCTGCTGGGGAGGAGAGTGCTAGGGAACCTACGTCTCTCACACACTTTCTAGGCACCCACGGAGTCAGCCTCTGGGAGTGTGGGGATGCAAAACCCAGCCAGGGGCCCTTGGAACCTGGTGCTCTCCGTGCGGAGCTTTGTCTGGGCGGCCAAGGAACCGCTGAAGGAGCCCTGCTGTTGCCCTTCGCTTCCCTCTGACAGAGCTTTCACTGCTGGAGCCCTTGGCAGTGTGCAACCCACCAGCCCCTAAGCCCTCCTCAAGGACGCTTGGGACCTAAGTGCAAAGGCAAGGCAGGGGTAGAGCTGAAGCCAGGAAGGCGCCAGTGGCGTTTCCGAGCCTCACACAGCCTGCTCCTTCCTGGGGAGGGAGCCTTAAAGCAAGGCAAGTCTGCGCAAGGCTCGCCTATGGCAGAGCATCTTGGTGCCAGGAACTCTGCCAGATCGGGCCTCTGAACAGAGCTAGAGATCTGCCGTACTGGAGTCGCACTTAGCTTCGTGGTAAGCAGGGATTTCAGCTTGACGGGGACTTGCTGCCTCCTCTTCCCCCGAGGAGGCTCGCTTCCCTGCTGGCTGTGCACTCGCCTATCAGGCGGGGGCGCAGGGCTCCTCCAGCAGGTCTTGCCTCAGGGGCTGCTTCCCCTGAGTTGGGGCTGTGGGCAGGAACCCAGACACGCAGGATCAGGCCCCAAACACCTGCACATGTCTCTGCTGGGGAGGAGAGTGCTAGGGAACCTACGTCTGTCATACACTTTCTGGCACCCAAGGAATCAGCCTCCGTGTGTGCGGGGCTGAAAACCCCAGCCAGGGGACCTGGGAGCCTGGTGCTCTCCGTGTGGCGCTGAATCTGGGCGGCCAAGCAACCGCTGGAGGAGCCCTGCAGTTGCCCTTCCCTTCCTCTGACAGAATTCTCACTGGCTGGAGCCCTTGGCAGTGTGCAACCCACCAGCCCCTAAGCTCTCCTTAAGGAGGACTGGGACCTAAGTGCAAAGGCAAGGCAGGATTGGAGCTGAGGCAAGAAAGGCGCCAGTGGCGACTCCCAGGCTCCTGCTGCCTGCTCCTTCCTGGAGAGGCAGCCTAAAAGCAAGGCAAGTCTGGGCAAGGCTAGCCCCGGCAGAGCAGCCTCGCGCCAGGAACTCTGCCAGATCGGGGCTCTGAGCAGAGCTAGAGCTCTGCCGTACTGGAGGCGCACTTAGCTCCGTGCAAGCAGGGCTTTCAACTTGACGGGCTGGCTGCCTCCTCTTCCCCCGAGGAGGCTCGCTACCCTGCTGGCTGTGCTCTCGCCTATCAGGCGGGGCGCAGGGCTCCTCCAGCAGGTCTTGCCTCAGGGGCTGCTTCCCTGAGTTGGGCTGTGGGCGGAACCCAGACACGCAGGATCAGGCCCCAACCACCTGCACATGTCTCTGCTGGGAGGAGAGTGCTAGGGAACCTACGTCTGTCATACACTTTCTGGCACCCACGGGAATCAGCTCTTGTGTGGGGGGCTGAAAACCCAGCCAGGGGCCTGGAACCTGGTGCTCTCGTGCGGCGCTGATTCTGGGCGGCCTAGGAAACCGCTGAAGGAGCCCTGCAGTTGCCCTTCCTTCCCTCTGACAGAGCTTTCACTGCTGGAGCCCTTGGCAGTGTGCAACCCCACCACCCCCTAAGCCCTCCCCAACACGCCTGGCACCTATGTGCAAAGGCAAGGCAGGATTGGAGCTGAGGCAAGGAAGGCACCAGTGGCGTCTCCCAGGCTCGCTCAGACAGCTCCTTCCTGGGGAGGGAGCCTAAAAGCAAGGCAAGTCTGGGCAAGGCGAGCCCCCGGCCGAGCAGCCTCGCGCGCCAGAAACTCTGCCAGATCGGGGCTCTGAGCAGAGCTAGAGCTCTGCCGTACTGGAGGCCACTTAGCTCCGTGCAAGCAGGGCTTTCCTCTTGACTGGGCTCGGCTGCCTCCTCTTCCTCCCGAGGAGGCTCGCTACACTGCTGGCTGTGCTCTCGCCTATCAGGCGGGCGCGCAGGGCTCCTCCAGCAGGTCTTGCCTCAGGGGCTGCTTCCCCTGAGTTGGGCTGTGGGCGGAACCCAGACACGCAGGATAGGCCCCAACCACCTGCACATGTCTCTGCTGGGGAGGAGAGTGCTAGGGAACCTACGTCTCTCACACACTTTCTAGGCACCCACGGAGTCAGCCTCTGGGAGTGTGGGGATGCAAAACCCAGCCAGGGGCCCCTTGGAACCTGGTGCTCTCCGTGCGGAGCTTTGTCTGGGCGGCCAAGGAACCGCTGAAGGAGCCCTGCTGTTGCCCCTTCGCTTCCCTCTGACAGAGCTTTCACTGCTGGAGCCCTTGGCAGTGTGCAACCCACCCAGCCCCTAAGCCCTCCTCAAGGACGCTTGGACCTAAGTGCAAAGGCAAGGCAGGGGT
This sequence comes from Capra hircus, assembly GCF_001704415.2. Lineage (NCBI taxonomy): Eukaryota > Metazoa > Chordata > Mammalia > Artiodactyla > Bovidae > Capra > Capra hircus. The sequence continues at coordinate 607 of NW_017200866.1, read as the reverse complement.
AGAGCTGAAGCCAGGAAGGCGCCAGTGGCGTTTCCGAGCCTCACACAGCCTGCTCCTTCCTGGGGAGGGAGCCTTAAAGCAAGGCAAGTCTGCGCAAGGCTCGCCTATGGCAGAGCATCTTGGTGCCAGGAACTCTGCCAGATCGGGCCTCTGAACAGAGCTAGAGATCTGCCGTACTGGAGTCGCACTTAGCTTCGTGTAAGCAGGGATTTCAGCTTGACGGGGACTTGCTGCCTCCTCTTCCCCCCGAGGAGGGCTCGCTTCCTGCTGGCTGTGCACTCGCCTATCAGGCGGGGGCGCAGGGCTCCTCCAGCAGGTCTTGCCTCAGGGGCTGCTTCCCTGAGTTGGGGCTGTGGGCAGGAACCCAGACACGCAGGATCAGGCCCCAAACACCTGCACATGTCTCTGCTGGGGAGGAGAGTGCTAGGGAACCTACGTCTGTCATACACTTTCTGGGCACCCAAGGAATCAGCCTCCCGTGTGTGCGGGGCTGAAAACCCCCAGCCAGGGCCCCTGGGACCTGGTGCTCTCGTGTGGCGCTGATCTGGGCGGCGCAAGCAACCGCTGAGGAGCCCCTGCAGTTGCCCTTCCCTTCCCCTCTGACAGA
>NW_017200865.1:0-6873 GCF_001704415.2 Capra hircus | reverse complement strand
AGCTCGGGAGGAAAGCGCACGTGCATGCCCCACTCGAGACGAGGACTGACTCCCCTGGGGAGACTCCAGAATTACCCCGAGGTCCATGTCAGCACTGGAGAGAAATCCTCAGGTTCCGGCACATACTCCACACAAGATCTTAGGCCCCGCATCGACGGGAGAGGAATCCGAAGAGGCCCCCGAGGAACTTGCATGGGGACTGGCCTTTCCTGAGGCCACCAGAGCGGGTCCTGAGGTCCCCGTCGTAAGTCGAAAGCACCTGCCACAACTTGAGATAATCCAGGAGGTTCTCCCTCCAGGCGAGATGAGGCCCATTTCCGCTGAAGCGTCTCGAGGCTAATCACATCTGACATCTGGAATTTCCAAAGGGTCCTTCACACCATTGCTGCAACTCAAGAAGTTCCCCGACATACCCGTCTGCACTCGAGAGGAAGCACGAGAGTCCCGCCACATCCATAGGAGCCACGTTTCCGCCTCTAGCTTGAGAGGAGGGATCCTTTCCCTGCGTCGTGGGAAAGAATTCCCCGAGTTCCCGTCGCATCTCAAGAGGAGGCGCTCTCCACAGGAAAGGCGAGAGGACTCCAGGGTCGTTCCACCATTCCCAGATTCCCCCAGATGTCTCAGTCCATTCCAGGGAAACCTGTTTTCCCCTGCACTGCCTCGACTTTCAAGCCGAGGATCGACTCACACCACGGTGGCACTTGGACAGCCCTGTGGGAAAGCCTCGTGGGAAAGCCAAGCCTCAGTGGAAAGCCCAGATCCCTTGATCCAGCGGCGAATGGAAGCGCGACACTGCAGGCTACAGCTCGGGAGGAAAAGCACACCTGCATGCCCCACTCGAAATGAGGACGCGACTCCTAGGGAGACTCCAGAAGTACCCCAAGATCCATGTCAGCACTTGAGAGGAATCCCTCAGGTTCCGGAATGACTCCGCACAAGATCTTAGGACCCGGCAACGAAGGGAGAGGAATCCTGAGAGGCCTGCGTGCAATTCGAATGGGACTTGCCTTTCCTGAGGCCACCAGAGCAGGTCCCTGAGGTCCCCGTCGAAGTCAAGAACACCTGCCGCAACTCGAGAAAATCCAGGAAGTTCTCCCCTCCAGGCGAGATGAGGCCCATTTCCGCTGAGGCGTCTCGAGGCTAATCACACCTAACCCTCTGGAACTTCCAAAGGGTCCTTCACACCCTTGCTGCAACTCAAGAAATTCCCCGACATACCCGTGTCCACTCGAGAGGAAGCACGAGATTCCCGCCTCACCCCTGAGGAGAGTTTCTGCCTCCTAGCTCGAGAGGAGGGATCCTTTCCTGCGTGTCGGAAAGAATTCCGGCTTTCCCGTCGCATCTCAAGAGGAGGCGCTCCCATAGGAAAGGCGAGAGAACTCCAGGGTCCGTGCCAATTCCCAGAGTCCCCCAGATATCTCAGTCATTCCAGGGAAACCTGCTTTCCCTGCACTGCCTCCACCTTCAAGGAGGATCGACTCACACCCGGGTGGCATGTTGGAAGCCCTGTGGGAAGCCTCAGGGGAAAGCCTCGTGGGAAAGCCTCGAGGGAAAGCACAGATCCCTTGATACATGCGAAGGGAAGCACGACACTGCTGCTACAGCTCGGGAGGAGAGCGCACGTGCATGCCCCCCATTCGAGACGAGGACTGACTCCCTGGGGGAGACTCCAGAAGTACCATAAGTTCCATGTCAGCACTGGAGAAACCTCAGGTTCCGGAACTGATTCCACACAAGGTCTTAGGCCCCAGCAACGACGGGAGAGGAATCCCGAGAGGCCCCCGCAACTCGCATGGTGACTGGCCTTTCTGAGGCCACCAGAGCGGGTCCCTGAGGTCCCCGTGGTAAGTCGAGATCACCTGCCGCAACTGGAGAAAATCCAGGATGTTCTCCCCTGCAGGCGAGATGTGGCCCATTTCCGCTGAGGCGTCTCGAGGCTAATCACACCTAACCTCTGGAACTACCAACAGGTCCTTCACACCCTTGCTGCAACTCAAGAAGTTCCCCGACATACCCGTCTCCACTCGAGAGGAAGCACTCGAGTCCCGCCCACATCCAGAGGAGCCCCGTTTCCACCTCCTAGCTCGAGAGTAGGCGATCCTTTCCCTGCGTGGTCGGGAAAGAATTTCCGGCGTTCCCGTCGCATCTGAAGAGCAGGGGCTCTCCACAGGAAAGGCGAGAGGAACTCCAGGGTCGTTGCCACCATTCCCAGAGTCCCCCAGATGTCTCAGTCCATTCCAGGGAAACCTGTTTTCCCTGCACTGCCTCAACTTTCAAGCCGAGGATCGACTCACACCACGGTGGCACGTGGGACAGCCCTGTGGGAAAGCCTCGTGGGAAAGCCTGGTTGGGAAAGCCTCGAGGGAAAGCCACAGATCCCTTGATCACGCGAATGGAAGCGCGACACTGCTGCTACAGCTCGGGAGGAAAGGCACCGTGCCTGCCCCTACTCGAGAAAAGGACTGACTCCCCTGGGCAGACTCCAGAAGTTCCCCAAGATCCATGTAAGCACTGGAGAGGAATCCTCAAGTTCCGGCACTGGAGAGGAATCCTCAGGTTCCGGCACTGACTCCACACAAGGTCTTACGCCCAGCATCGACGGAGAGGCATCCCAAGAGAACCCCGAGCAACTCGCATGGGGACTGGCCTTTCATGAGGCCACGAGAGCGGGTCGCTGAGGTCCCCGTCGTAAGTCGAGAGCACCTGCCACAACTCGAGAAAATCCAGGAGGTACATCCCTCCAGGCAGATGAGGCCCATTTCCGTGGAGGCTTCTCGAGGCTAATAACACCTAACATCTGGAACTTCCAAAGGGTCCTTCACACCCATGCTGGCAACTCAAGAAGTTCCCTGACATACCCGTCTCCACTCGAGAGGAAGCACGAGAGTCTCGCCCACATGCAGAGGAGCCCCGTTTCCGCCTCCTAGCTCGAGAGGAGGTATCCTTGCCCTGCGTGGTCGGGAAAGAAATCCCGGCGTTGCCGTCGCATCTCAAGAGGAGGCGCTCTCCACAGGAAAGGCGAGAGGAACTCCAGGGTCGTGCCACCATTCCCAGAGTCCCCCAGATATCTCAGTCCTTTCCAGGGAAACCTGTTTTCCCTGCACTGCCTCGGCTTTCACGCTGAGTATCGACTCACACCACGGTGGCACGTGGGACAGCCCTGTGGGAAAGCCTCGTGGGAAAGCCTCGTGGGAAAGCCTCGAGGGAAAGCCACAGATCCCTTGATCCACGCGAAGGGAAGCGTGACACTGCTGCTAAATCTCGGGAAGAAAGCGCACGTGCATGCCCCCACTCGAGACGAGGACTGACTTACCTGGGGAGACTCCAGAAGTTCCCCAAGATCCATGTCAGCACTGGAGAGGAATCCTCAGGTTCCGGCACCGACTCCACACAAGGTCTTAGGCCCCGGCATCGACGGGAGAGGAATCCCGAGAGGCCCCCAAGCAACTCGCATGGGGACTGGCCTTTCCTGAGGGCACCAGAACGGGTCCCTGAGGTCCCCGTCGTAAGAAGAGAGCACCTGCCGCAACTGGAGAAAATCCAGGAGTTTCTCCCCTCCAGGCGATATGAGGCCCAATTCCGCTGAGGCCTCTCCAGGCTAATCACATCTAACATCTGGAACTTCCAAAGGGTCCTTCACACCCTTGCTGCAACTCAAGAAGTTCCCCGACATACCCGTCTCCACTCGAGAAGAAGCACGAGAGTCCCGCCCACATCCAGAGGAGACCCGTTTCCGACTCCTACCTCGAGAGGAGGGATCCTTTACCTGCTTGGTGGGGAAAGAATTCCCCGCATTCCCGTCGCATCTCAAGAGGAGGCGCTCTCCATCGAAAGGCGAGAGGAACTCCAGGGTCGTGCCACCATTCCCAGAGTCCCCCAGATGTCTCAGTCCATTCCAGGGAAACCAGTTTTCCCTGCACTGCCTCGATGTTGAAGCCGAGGATCCACTCACACCACGGTGGCACGTGGGACAGCCCTGTGGGAAAGCCTCGTGGGAAAGCCTCGTGGGAAAGCCTCAAGGGAAAGCCACAGATCCCTTGATCCACGGGAAGGGAAGCGCGACACTGCTGCTACAGTTCGGGAGAAAAGCGCACGTGAATGCCCCCAACTCGAGACGAGGACTGACTCCCCTGGGAAGAATCCAGAAGTACTCCAAGATCCATGTCAGCACTGGAGAGGAATCCTCAGGTTCAGGCACCAACTCCACACAAGGTCTTAGGCCCCGGTATCGACGGGAGAGGAATCACGAGAGGCCCCCGAGCAACTCGCATGGGGACTGGCCTTTCCTGAGGCCACCAGAACGGGTCCCTGAGGTCCCCGTCGTAAGTCGAGAGCACCTGCCGCAACTCGAGAAAATCCAGGAGGTTCTCAACTCCAGGCGAGATGAGGCCCATTTCCGCTGAGGCGTATCGAGGCTAATCACATCTAACATCTGGAACTTCCAAAGGGTCCTTCACACCCTTGCTGCAACTCAAGAAGTTCCCCGACATACCCGTCTCCACTCGAGAGGAAGCACGAGAGTCCCGCCCACATCCAGAGGAGACCCGTTTCCGCATCCTTGCTCGAGAGGAGGGATCCTTTCCCTGCATGGTGGGGAAAGAATTCCCGGCGTTCCCGTCGCATCTCAAGAGGAGGCGCTCTCCACAGGAAAGGCGAGAGGAACTCCAGGGTCGTGCCACCATTCCCAGATACCCCCATATGTCTCAGTCCATTCCAGGGAAACCTGTTTTCCCTGCACTGCCTCGACTTTCAAGCCAAGGATCGACTCACACCACGGTGGCATGTGGGACAGCCGAGTGGGAAAGCCTCGTGGGAAAGCCTCGTGGGAAAGCCTGGAGGGAAAGCCACAGATCCCTTGATCCACGCGAAGGGAAGCGCGACACTGCTGCTACAGCTCGGGAGGGAAAGCACACGTGCATGCCCCCATCCAGACGAGGACTGACTCTCCTGGGGAGACTCCAGAAGTACCCCAAGATCCATGTCAGCACTATAGAGGAATCCTCAGGTTCCGGCACCGACTCCACGAAAGGTCTTAGGCCCCGGCATCGAAGGGAGAGGATTCCCGAGAGGCACCCCGAGCAACTCGCATGGGGACTGGCCTTTCCTGAGGCCACCAGAGCGGGTCCCTGAGGTCCCCGGTCGTAAGTCGAGAGCACCTGCCGCAACTCGAGAAAATCCAGGAGGTTCTCCCCTCCAGGCGAGATGAGGGCCATTTGCCCTGAGGCTTCTCAAGGCAATCATACCTAACCTCTGGAACTTCCAAAGGGTCCTTCACACCCTTGCTGCAACTCAAGAAGTTCCCCGACATACCCGTATCCACTCGAGAGGAAGCACGAGAGTCCCGCCCACATCCAGAGGAGCCCCGTTTCCGCCTCCTAGCTCGAGAGGAGCGGATCCTTTCCCTGCGTGGTCGGGAAAGAATTCCCAGTGTTCCCGTCGCATCTCAAGAGGAGGCGCTCTCCACAGGAAAAGCGAGAGGAACTCCAGGGTCGTGAACCATTCCCAGAGACCCCAGATTTCTCAGTCCATTCCAGGGAAACCTGTTTTCCCTGCACTGCCTCGACTTTCAAGCCGAGGATCGACGTCACACCACGGTGGCACGTGGGACAGCCCTGTGGGAAAGCCTCGTGGGAAAGCCTCGTGGGAAAGCCTCGAGGGAAAGCCACAGATCCCTTGATCCACGCGAAGAGGGAAGCGTCGACACTGCTGCTACAGCTCGGGAGGAAAGCGCACGTGCATGCCCCCACTCGAGACGAGGACTGATTCCCCTGGGGAGACTCCAGAAGTATCCCAAGATCCATGTCAGCCACTGGAGAGGAATCCTCAGGTTCCGGCACCGGACTCCACACAAGGTCTTAGGCCCCGCATCGACGGGAGAGGAATCCGAGAGGCCCCGAGCAACTCGCCATGGGGACTGGCCTTTCCTGAGGCCACCAGAGCGGGTTCCTGGGTCCCGTCGTAAGTCGAGAGAATCGCCGCAACTCGAGAAAATCCAGGAGGTTCTCCCTCCAGGCGAGTTGAGGCCCATTTCTGCTGAGGCGTCTCGAGGCTAATCACACCTAACCTCTGGAACTTCCAAAGGGTCCTTCACACCCTTGCTGCAACTCAAGAAGTTCCCCGACATACCCGTCTTCACTGAGAGGAAGCACGAGAGTCCCGACCACATCCAGAGGAGCCCCGTTTCCGCCTCGCTCGAGAGGAGGGATCCTTTCCCTGTGTGGTCGGGAAAAGAATTCCCAGGCATTCCCGTCGCATCTCAAGAGGAGGTGCTCTCCACAGGAAAGGCGAGAGGAACTCCAGGGTCGTGCCACCATTTCCAGAGTCCCCCAGATTTCTCAGTCCATTCCAGGGAAACCTGTTTTCCCTGCACTGCCTCGACTTTCAAGCCGAGGATCCACTCACACCACGGTGGCACGTGGGACAGCCCTGAGGGAAAGCCTCGTGGGAAAGCTCCTGGGAAAGCCTCGAGGGAAAGCCACAGATCCCTTGATCCACGCGAAGGGAAGCGTGACATTGCTGCTACAGCTCGGAGGAAAGCGCACGTGCATACCCCCACTCGAGACGAGGACTGACTCCCCTGGGGTGACTCCAGAAGTACCCCAGGATCCATGTCAGCACTGGAGAGCAAAGCTCAGGTTCCGGCACCGACTCCACCCAGGTCTTAGGCCCGGCATCGACGGAGAGGAATCCCGAGAGGCCCCCGAGCAACTCGCATGGGGACTGGCCTTTCCTGTGGCTACCAGAGCGGGTCCCTGATGTCCCCGTCCTAATTCGAGAGCACCTACGCAACTCGAGAAAATCCAGGAGGTTCTCCCCTCCAGCGAGATGAGGCCATTTCCCCTGAGGCGTATCGAGACTAATCACACCTAACCT
>NW_017200864.1:0-6874 GCF_001704415.2 Capra hircus | reverse complement strand
GGCTGTCCCACGTGCCACCGTGGTGTGAGTCCATCATCGAAAAGTAGAGGCAGTGCAGGGAAAACAGGTTTCCCTGGAATGGACTGAGACATCTGGGGGACTCAAGGAATGGTGGTACGACCCTGGAGTTCCTCTCGCCTTTCCTGTGGAGATCGCCTCCTCTTGAGATGCGCCGGGAACACTGGTAAACTCTTTCCCGATCACTGGGGAAAGGATCCCTCCTCTCGAGCTAGGAGGCGGAAACGGGGCTCCTCTGAATTTGGGCGGGACTCTCGTGCTTCCTCTCGAATGGAGACGGGTATGTTGGGGATCTCCTTGAGTTGCAGCAAGGGTGTGAAGGACCCTTTGTAAGTTCCAGAGGTTAGGTGTGATTAGCCTTGAGACACCTCAGCGGAAATGTTCCTCATCTCGCCTGGAAGGGAGAACTTCCTGGATTTTTCTCAAGTTGCAGCAGGTGCTACGGACTTAGGACGGGGAACTCAGGGACCCGCTCTGGTGGCCTCAGGAAAGGCCAGTCCCCATGCGAGTTGCTCGGCGCATCTCGGGAATCCTCTCCCATTGGTGCCGGGGCCTAAGACCTTGTGTGGAGTCGGTGCCTGAAACTGAGGATTCCTCTCCAGTGCTGACATGGATCTTGGAGTACTTCTGGAGTCTCCCCAGGGGAGTCAGTCTTTGTCTCGAGTGGGGCATGCACGTGCGCTTTTCCTCCGAGCTGCAGCAGCAGTGTCACGGTTCCCTTCGCGTGGATCAAGGGATCTGTGGCTTTCCCTAGAGGCTTTCCCAAAGGGCTGTCCCACGTGCCACCGTGGTGTGAGTAGATCCTCGTCCTGAAATTCGAGGCAGTGTAGGGAAACAGGTTTCCCTGGAATGGACTGAGATATCTGGGGCACTCTGGGAATGGTGGCACGACCCTGGAGTTCCGCTCGCCTTTCCTGTGGAGAGCGCCTCCTCTTGAGATGCGACGGGAACGCCGGGAATTCTTTCCCGACCATGCAGTGGAAAGGATCCCTCCTCTCGAGCTAGTAGGCGGAAACGGGGTTCCTCTAGATGTGGGCGGGACTCTCGTGCTTCCTCTCGAGTGGAGACGGGTATGTCGACGAACTTCTTTAGTTTTAGCAAGTGTGTGAAGGACCCTTTGGAAGTTCCAGAGGTTTGGTGTGATTAGCCTCGAGACGCCTCAGTTAAATGGGCCTCATCTCGCCTGGAAGGGAGAACGTCCTGGATTTTCTCTAGTTGCGGCAGGTGCTCTTGACTTTCGGCGGGGACATCAGGAACCCGCTGGTGGCCTCAGGAAAGGCAGGTGCCCATACGAGATGCTAGGGGGCATCTCGGGATTCCTCTCCCTGATGCCGGGGCCTAAGACCTTGTGTGGAGTCGCTGCCGGAACCTGAGGATTCCTCTCCAGGGCTGACATGGATCTTGGGTACTTATGGAGTCTCACCAGGGGAGTCAGTCCTCGTCTCGAGTGTGGGTATGCAAGTGCGCTTTCCTCCCGAGCTGTAGCAGCAGTGTCACGCTTCCCTTCGATTGGATCAAGGGATCTGTGGCTTTCCCTCGAGGCTTTCCAATGAGGTTTTCCCACCAGGCTTTCCCACCAGGCTTTCCCACAGGGCTGTCCCACGTGCCACCGTGATGTGAGTCGATCCTCGGCTTGAACGTTGAGGCAGTGCAGGGAAAACAGGTTTCCCTGGAATGGACTGAGACATCTGGAAGGCTCTGGAATGGTGGCACGACCCTGGAGTTCCTCTCTCCTTTCCTGTGGAGAGCGCCTCCTCTTGAGATGCGACGGGAACCCGGAAATTCTTTCCCGACCACGCAGGGAAAGATCCCTTCTCTCGAGCTATGAGGCGGAAACGGGGCTCCTCTGGATGTGGGCGGGACTCTCGTGCTTCCACTCGAGTGGAGACGGGTATGTCGGGGAACTTCTTGAGTTGCAGCAAGGGTGTGAAGGACCCTTTGGAAGTTCCAGAGGTTAGGTGTGAGTAGCCTCGAGACACCTCAGCGGAAATGGGCCTCATCTCGCCTGGAGGGGAGAACCTCCTGGATTTTCTCGAGTTGCGGCAGGTGCTCTCCACTTACGATGGGGACCTCAGGGACCCACTTTGGTGGCCTTAGGAAAGGCCAGTCCCCATGCGAATTGCTCGGGGCCTCTCGGGATTCCTCTCCCGTCCATGCCGGGGCCTAAGACCTTGTGTGGAGTCGGTGCCGGAACCTGAGGATTCCTCTCCAGTGCTGACATGGAACTTGAGGTACTTCTGGAGTCTCCCCAGGGGAGTCAGTCCTCGTCTCGAGTGGGGGCATGCACGTGCGCTTTCCTCCCGAGCTGTAGCAGCAGTGTCACGCTTCCCTTCGCTTGGATCAAGGGATCTGTGGCTTTCCCTCGAGGCTTTCCCATGAGGCTTTCCCACGAGGCTTTCCCACAGGGTTGTCCCACGTGCCACCATGGTGTGAGTCGATCCTCGGCTTGAAAGTCGAGGCAGTGCAGGGAAAACAGGTTTCCCTGTAATAGACTGAGACATCTGGGGGACTCTGGGAATGTTGGCATGACCCTGGAGTTCCTCTCGGCTTTCCTGTGGAGAGCGCCTCCTCTTGAGATGCGACGGAACCGCCGGGAATTCTTTCCCGACGACGCAGGGAAAGGAACCCTCTTCTCGAGCTAGGAGGCGGAAACGGGGCTCCTCTCTGGATTGGGCGAGACTCTCGTGCTTCCTCTTGATGGGAGACGGGTATGTCGGGGAACTTCTTGAGTTGCAGCAAGGGTGTGAAGGACCCTTTGGAAGTTCCAGAGGTTAGGTGTGATTAGCCTGGGGAAGCCTCAGAGGAAATGGGCCTCATCTCCCCTGGAGGGGAGAACCTCCTGCAGTATCTCGAGTTGGCGCAGGTGTTCTGGCGTTACGACGGGGACCTCAGGGACCCGCTCTGGTGGCCTCAGGAAAGGCCAGTCCCCATGCGAGTTGCTCGAGGGCCTCTCGGGATTCCTCTCCCGTCGATGCCGGGGCCTACGACCTTGTGTGGAGTCGGTGCCGGAACCTGAGGATTCCTCTCCAGTGCTGACATGGATCTTGGGGTACTTCTGGAGTCTCCACAGGGGAGTCAGTCCTCGTCCCGAGTAAGGGCATGCACGTGAACTTTCCTCCCGAGCTGTAGCAGCAGTGTCACGCTCCCGTCGCGTGGATCAAGGGATCTGTGGCTTTCCCTCGAGGGTTTCCGACGAGACTTTCCCAGGAGGATTTCCCACAGGGCTGTCCCACGTGCCACCGTCGTGTGAGTCAATCCTCGGCTTGAAAGTCGAGGCAGTGCAGGGAAAACAGGTTTCCCTGGAATGGCCTGAGACATCTGGGGGACTCTTGGAATGGTGGAACGACCCTGGAGTTCCTCACGCCTTTCCTGTGTAAAGCGTCCCCTTTTGAGATGCAACGGGAACGCCGAGAATTCTTTTCCGACCACGCAGGGAAAGGATCCCTCCTCTCGAGCTATGAGGCGGAAACGGGGCTCCTCTGGATGTGGGCGGGACTCTCGTGCTTCCTCTCGAGTGGAGACGGGTATGTCGGGGATCTTCTTGTGTTGCAGCAAGGGTGTGAAGGTCGTTTTGGAAGTTCCAGAGTTTAGGTGTGATTAGCCTGGGGACGCCTCAGAGGAAATGGGCCTCATCTCGCCTGAAGAGGAGAACCTCCTGGAATTTCTCGAGTTGCGGCAGGTGCTCTCGACTTATGACGGGGATCTCAGGGACCCGCTCTGATATCCTCAAGAAAGGCCAGTCCCCATGCTAGTTACTCGGGGCCTCTCCGGATTCCTCTCCCGACGATGCCGGGGCCTAAGACCTTGTTTGGAGTCGGTGCCAGAACGTGAGGATTCCTCTCCAGTGCTGACGTGGATCTTGGGGTACTTCTGGAGTCTCCCCAGGGGAGTCAGTCCTCGTCTCGAGTGGGGCTTGCACGTGCGCTTTCCTCCCGAGCTGTAGCAGCAGTGTCACACTTCCCTTCGGTTTGATCAAAGCAACTGTGGCTTTCCCTCGAGGCTTTCCCACGAGGCTTTCCCTCGAGTCTTTCCCACAGGGCTGTCCCACGTGCCACCGTGGTGTGAGTCGATCCTCGGCTTGAAAGTCGAGGCAGTGCAGGGAAACAGGTTTCCCTGGAATGCACTGAGACATCTGGGGGACTCTGGGAATGGTGGCACGACCCTGGAGTTCCTCTCTCCTTTCCTGTGGAGAGCGCCTCCTCTTGAGATGCGACGGGAACGCCAGGAATTCTTTCCCGACCACACAGGGAAAGATCCCTCCTCTCGAGCTATGAGGCGGAAACGGGGCTCCTCTGGATGTGGGCGGGACTCTCGTGCTTCCTCTCGAGTGGAGACGGGTATGTCGGGGAACTTCTTGAGTTGTAGCAAGGGTGTGAAGGACCCTTTGGAAGTTCCAGAGGTTAGGTTTAATTAGCCTGGGGACGCCTCAGAGGAAATGGGCCTCATCTCCCCTGGAGGGGAGAACCTCCTGCATTTTCTTGAGTTGGTGCAGGTGCTCTCGACTTACGACGGGGTCCTCAGGGACCCGCTCTGGTGGCCTCAGGAAAGGCCAGTCCCCATGCGAGTTGCTCGGGGCCTCTCGGGATTTCTCTCCCGTCGATGCCGGGGCCTAAGACCTTGTGTGGAGTCGGTGCCGGAACCTGAGGATTCCTCTCCAGTGCTGACATAGATCTTGGGGTACTTCTGGAGTCTCCCCAGGGGAGTCAGTCCTCGTCTCGAGTGGGGCATGCAGGTGCGCTTTCCTCCTGAGCTGTAGCAGCAGTGTCACGCTTCTCTTCGCATGGATCAAGGGATCTGTGGCTTTCCCTCAAGGATTTCCCAAAGGGCTGTCCCACGTGCCACCGTGGTGTGAGTGGATCCTCGTCCTGAAATTCGAGGCAGTGTAGGGAAACAGGTTTCCCTGGAATGGACTGAGACATCTGGGGGACTCTGGGAATTGTGGCACGACCCTGGAGTTCCGCTCGCCTTTCCTGTGGAGAGTGCCTCCTCTTGAGATGCGACGGGAACGCCGGGAATTCTTTCCCGACCAATCAGGCAAAGGATACCTCCTCTCGTGCTAGGAGGCGGAAACGGGGTTCCTCTAGATGTGGGCGGGACTCTCGTGCTTCCTCTCGAGTGAAGACGGGTATGTCGGCGAACTTCTTTAGTTTTAGCAAGTGTGTGAAGGGCCCTTTGGAAGTTCCAGAGGTTTGGTGTGATTAGCCTCGAGATGCCTCAGCGGAAAGGCCTCATCTCGCCTGGAAGGGAGAACCTCCTGGATTTTCTCGAGTTGCGGCAGGTGCTCTCGACTTACAACGGGGACATCAGGATCCCGCTCTGGTGGCCTCAGGAAAGGCAGGTCCCCATACGAGTTGCTCGGGGCCTCTCGGGATTCCTCTCCCCTCGATGCCGGGGCCTAAGTCCTTGTGTGGAGTCTGTGCCGGAACCTGAGGATTCCTCTCCAGGGCTGACATGGATCTTGGGGTACTTCTGTAGTCTCCCCAGGGGAGTCAGTCCTGGTCTCGAGTGTGGACATGCAAGTGCGCTTTCCTCCCGAGCTGTAGCAGCAGTGTCACGCTTCCCTTCGCTTGGATCAAGGGATCTGTGGCTTTCCCTCGAGGCTTTCCCATTAGGCTTTCCGCTTTCCCACCAGGCTTTCCAACGATGCTTTCCCCAGTGATGTCCCACGTGCCACCGTGGTGTCAGTCGATCCTCGGTTTGAAAGTCGAGGCAGTGCCGGGGAAACAGGCTTCCCTGGAATGGACTGAGACATCTGGGGGACTCTGGGAATGGTGGCACGACCCTGGAGTTCCTGTCGCCTTTCCTGTGGACAGCGCCTCCTCTTGAGATGCGACGGGAACGCCGGGAATTCTTTCCGACCACGCAGCAAAAGGATCCTCCTCTCGAACTTGGAGGCAGAAACGGGGCTCCTCTGGATGTGGGCGTGACTCTCGTGCTTCCTCTCGAGTGGAGACGGGTATGTTGGGGAACTTCTTGAGTTGCAGCAAGGGTGTGAAGGATCCTTTGGAATTCCAGAGGTTAGGTGTGTTAGAGTCGAGACGCCTTAGCGGAAATGGGCCTCATCTCCCCTGGAGGGGAGAATCTCCTGGATTTTTTCGAGTTGCGGTACGTGCTCTCGCCTTACGACGGGGACCGCTGGGACCCGCTCTGGTGGCCTCAGGAAAGGCCAGTCCCCTTGCGAGTTGCTCGGGGGCCTCTCGGGATTCCTCTCCCGTCGATGCCAGGGCCTAAGACCTTGTGTGGAGTCGGTGCCTGCCGGGTCCAGCCCCGTGGATCCAGGGAATTCGAAGGGTGGACGGCGTTGGCGTGGAAAGACTTGTTTGTTTATTAATGTAAGATTAGATTAAGAAACTATAGTGTAGTAAGAAGATTAAGTGGAGGAAGAGGGCTGAATAGCTTGGTTTACGCGGAAGGCCAATAAAATTCCAGACAAGGAATTTGCACCATCTACGTTGGGCCACCGGCTCACGCTTGAATATCTAAGGGTGCCTCGCCTTAAGCTCCCTTTCGTGCGGTCTTAACAGCCGGGGCAAGTAAGTAGACCTGGCGAGCCTCCGCGCCCCAGATGGAGATTCAGCCTGAAGTTAAAGTAAAGAGCAGAGAGAGGGAAGGGGAGAGAAGAAGAGAGAGAGAGAGACATGGGGGGAGCCAGAGTCCCAAGAAACCAGGCCGAGAGACTAGTTCGAGAAACTGGCCCCATCCTTTATTGTTCAGAAGGCCTTTTTATACTTTTGATAAAACACGGAGATCAATGGGTAACACAAAATTATGTAGCGTTCACAACCCAGATTCTTTCCGTATATCAGTTTGTATACAAAAGGTCTCAGGTGATTTACATTATCTTTTTGGCCAAGAG
>NW_017200863.1:0-6875 GCF_001704415.2 Capra hircus | reverse complement strand
TTCCTGTGGAGAGCGCCTCTCTTGAGATGCGACGGGAACCGCGAATTCTTTCCCTTCCACAGTGAAAGGATCCCTCCTCTCGAGCTAGGAGCGGAAACGGGGCTCCTCTGGATGTGGGAAGAACTCTCGTGCTTCCTCTCGAGTGGAGACGGGTATGTCGGGGAACTTCTTGATTTGCAGCAAGGCTTGAAGGACCCTTTGGAATTTCTAGAGGTTAGGTGTGATTAGCCTGAAGACGCCTCAGCGGAAATGGGCCTCATCTTGCCTGGAGGGGAGAACCTCCTGGATTTTCTGGAGTTGGCGGCCGTTGCTCTCGACTTATGATGGGGACCTCAGGGACACGCTCTGGTAGTCCCTCGAATGGCCAGTCCCCATGCGAGTTGCTCGGGGGCCTTTCGGATTCCTCTCCCGTCGATGCCGGGGCCTAAGACCTTGTGTGGAGTCGGTGCCGGAATCTGAGGATTCCTCCCCAGTGCTGAGATGGATCTTGGGGTACTTCTGGAGTCTCCCCCAGGGGAGTCAGTCCTCGTCTCGAGTGGGGTCATGCACGTGCGCTTTCCTCCCGAGCTGTATCAGCAGTGTCACGCTTCCTTCGCGAGGATCAAGTGATCTGTGGCTTTCCCTCGAGGCTTTCCCACGAGGCTTTCCCACGAGGCTTTCCCACAGGGCTGTCCCACGTGCCACCGTGGTTTAGTCGATCCTAGGCTTGAAAGTCCAGGCAGTGCAGGGAAAACAGGTTTCCCTGGAATGGACTGAGACATCTGGTGAACTCAGGGAATGGTGGCACGACCCTGCAGTTCCTCTCGCCTTTCCTGTGGAGAGCGCCTCCTCTTGAGATGCGACGGGAACGCCGGGAATTCTTTCCCGAACACGCAGGGAAAGGATCCTTCCTCTCGAGCTAGGAGGGGGAAACGGGGCTCCTCTGGATGTGGGCGGTACTCTCGTCGTGCTTCCTCTCGAGTGGAGACGGGTATGTCGGGAACTTCTTGATTTGCAGCAAGGGTGTGAAGGACTCTTTGGAAGTTCCAGGTGTTAGATGTGATTAGCATCGAGATGCCTCAGCGGAAATGAGCCTCATCTCGTCTGGAGGGGAGAACCTCCTGCATTTTCTCGAGTTGTGGCAGGTGCTCTCGACTTACAACGGGGACCTCAGGGACCCACTCTGGTGGCCTCAGGAAAGGCCAGTCCCTATGCGAGTTGCTCGGGGCCTCTCGGGATTCCTCCCCGTCGATGCCGGGGCCTAAGACCTTGTGTGAAGTCGGTGCCAGAACCTGAGGATTCCTCTCCAGTGCTGACATGGATCTTGGGTACTTCTGGAGTCTCCCAGGGGAGTTAGTCCTCGTCTCGAGTGGGTGCATGCACGTGTGCTTTCCTTCCGAGCTGTAGCTGCAGTGTCGCGCTTCCCTTCGCGTGGATCAAGGGATCTGTGGCTTCCCCTCGAGGCTTTCCGACGAGGCTTTCCCACAGGGCTGTCCCACGTGCCACCGTGGTGTGAGTCGATCCTCGGCTTGAAAGTCGAGGCAGTGCAGGGGAAAACAGGTTTCCCTGGAATGGACTGAGATATCTGGGGGACTCTGGGAATGGTGGCACGAGCCTGGAGTTCCTCTTGCCTTTCCTGTGGAAAGCGCCTCCTCTTCAGATGCGACGGGAACGCCGGGAATTCTTTCCTGACCACGCAGGGAAAGGATCCCTCCTCTCGAGCTAGGAGTCGGAAACGGGGCTCCTCTGGATGTGGGCGGGACTCTCCGTGCTTCCTCTCGAGTGGAGCCGGGTATGACGGGGAACGACTTGAGTTGCAGTAAGGGTGTGAAGGACCCTTTGGAAGTTCCAGAGGTTAGGTGTGATTAGCCTCGAGACACCTCAGCGAAAATGGGCCTCATCTCGACTGGAGGGGAGAACCTCCGGAATTTTAACGAGTTGCAGTAGGCTCTCGACTTAGGACGGGGACCTCAGTGACGCGCTCTGGTGGCCTCAGGAAAGGCCAGTCCCCATGCGAGTTTCTCGGGGGCCTCTCGGGATTCCTCTCCCGTTCTTGCTGCGGTCTAAGACCTTGTGTGGATAAAGTGCCGGAAGCTGAGGATTCCTCAATATTGCTTACATGGACCTTGGGGTACTTCTGGAGTCTCCCCAGGGAAGTCAGTCCTCGTCTCGAGTGGGGGCATGCACGTGCGCTTTTCCTCCCGGGCTGTTCCAGCAGTGTCACGCTTCCATTCACGTGGATCAAGGGATCTGTGGCATTCCCTCGAGGCTTTCCCACGAGACGTTCCCACAAGACATTCCCACGAGTCTTTCCCACAGGGCTGTCCCAAGTGCCACCGTGGTATGAGTCGATCCTCGGCTGAAAGTCGAGTCAGTGCAGGGAAAACAGGTTTCCCTGGAATGGACTGATACATCTGGGGGACTCTGGGAATGGTGGCACGATCCTGGAGTTCCTCTCGCCATTCCTGTGGAGAGCGCCTCCTCTTGAGATGCAACGGAACACTCAGAATTCTTTCCCGACCACGCAGGGAAAGGATCCCTCCTCTCTAGCTAGGAGGCGCAAAACGGGGCTCCTCTGAATGTGGGCGGGACTCTCGTGCTTCCTCTCGAGTGGAGACGGGTATGTCGGGCAACCTCTTGAGTTGCAGCAAGGTTGTGAAGGACCCTTTGGAAGTTGCAGAGGTTAGGTCTGATTACCCTGAGACGCCTCAGCACAAATGCGCCTCATCTCGCCTGGAGGGGAGAACCTCCTGGATTTTCTCGAGTTGCGGCAGGTGCTCTCGACTTACGACGGTTACCTCAGAGTCCCTCTCTGGTGGCCACAGGAAAGGCCAGTCCCCATGCGAGTTGCTCGCGGGCTTCTCGGGATTCCACTCCCGTCGATGCTGGGTCCTAAGACCTTGTATGGAGTCAGTGCCGGAACCTGAGGATTCCTCTCCAGTCCCGACATGGATCTTGGGGTACTTCTGGAGTCTCTCCAGGGAAGTCAGTCCTCGTCTCGAGTGGGGGCATGCACGGAGGCTTTCCTCCCGAGCTGTTGCAGCAGTGTCACACTTCCCTTCGCGTGGATCAAGGTATCTGTGACTTTCGCTCGAGGCTTTCCCATGAGGCTTTCCCAAGAGGCTTTTCCTCAGTGCTGTCCCACGTGGCACCGAGGTGTGAGTCAATCCTCGGCTTGAAAGTCGAGGCAGTGCAGGGAAAACAGGTTTCCCTGGAATAGACTGAGACATCTGGGGGACTGTGGGAATGGTGGCACGACCCTGGAGTTCCTCTCGCCTTTCCTGTGGAGAGCGCCTCCTCTTGAGATGCGATGGGAACGCCGGGAATTCTTTCCGAAACACGCAGGGAAAGTATCCCTCCTCTCGAGCTATGAGATGGAAACGGGGCTCCTCTGGATGTGGGCGGGACTTTCGTGCTTCCTCTCGAGTGGAGCTGGGTATGTCGGGGAACTTCTTAAGTTGCAGCAAAAGTGTGAAGGACGCTTTGGGAGTTCCAGAGGTTAGGGGTGATTAGCCTCGAGACGCCTCAGCGGAAATGGCCTCATCTCGCCTGGAGGGGAGAACCTCCTGGATTTTCTCGAGTTGGGACAGGTGCTCTCGACTTACGACGGTGACTTCAAGGTCCCGCTCTGGTGGCCTCAGGAAAGGACAGTCCCCATGCGAGTTGCTCGGGGGCCGCTCGGGATTCCTCTCCCTTCGATGCTGGGGCCTAAGACCTTGTGTGGAGTCAGTGCCGAAACCTGAGGATTCCTCTCCAGTGCTGACATGGATTTTGGGCTACTTCTGGAGTCTCACCAGGGGCGTCAGTCCTCGTCTCGAGTAGGGGCATGCACGCGCAATTTCTTCCCGAGCAGTATCAGCAGTGTCGCGCTTCCCTTCCGTGGATCAAGGAATCTGTGGCTGTCCCTCGAGGCTTTCCCACGAGGCTTTTCCACGAGGCTTTCCCACGAGGCTTTCCCACAGGGCTGTCCCACGTGCCACCGTGGTGTGAGTCGGTCCTCGGCTTGAAAGTGGAGGCAGTGCAGGGAAAACAGGTTTCCCTGGAATGGACTGAGGACATCTGGGGGACTCTGGGAATGGTGGCACGACCCTGGAGTTCCTCTCGCCTTTCCTGTGGAGAGCGCCGCCTCTTGAGATGCGACGGGAACGCCGGGAATTCTTTCCCCACCACGCAGGGAAAGGATCCCTCCTCTCGAGCTAGGAGGCGGAAAACGGGGCTCCTCTAGATGTGGGCGGGACTCTTGTGCTTCCTCTCGAGTGGAGACGGGTATGTCGGGGAACTTCTTGAGTTGCAGCAAGGGTGTGAAGGACCCTTTGAAAGTTCGAGAGGTTAGATGTGATTTGCCTCGAGACGCCTCAGCGGAAATGGGCCTCATCTCGCCAGGAGGGGAGAACCTCCTGGATTTTCTCGAGTTGCGGCAGGTGCTCTCGACTTACGACGGGGATCTCAGGGACCCGCTCTGGTGGTCTCAGGAAAGACCAGTCCCCATGCGAGTTGCTTGGGGGCCTCTCGGGATTCCTCTCCCGTCGAAGTCGGGGCCTAAGTCCTTGTGTGGAGTCGGTGCCGGAATCTGAGGATTCCTCTCCAGTGCTGACATGGATCTTGGGGTACTTCTGTGTCTCCCCAGGGGAGTAAGTCCTCGTCTCGAAAAGTGGCCTGCACGTGCGCATTCCTCTCGAGCTGTAGCAGCAGTGTCACGCTGGCTTCAGACCTTGTGTGGCGTCGGTCCTGGAACCTGAGAATTCCTCTCCAGTGCTGACATGGGTCTTGGGTACTTGTGAGTCTTCCCAGGGGAGTCAGTCTTCGTCTCGAGTGGGGGCCTGCACGTGCGTTTTCCTCCCGAGCAGAGGCTGCAGTGTAGCGCTGCCCTTCCCGTGGATCAAGGATCTGTGGCTTTCCCTCGAGGCTTTCCAACGAAGATTTCCCACGAGGCTTTCCCACAGGGCTGTCCCACGTACCACCGTGGTGTGAGTCGATCCTCGGCTTGAAAGTAGAGGCAGTGCAGGGAAAACAGGTTTCCCTGGAATGGACTGAGACTTCTGGGGGACTCTGGGAATGGTGGCACGACTCTGGAGTTCCTCTCGCCTTTCCTGTGGAGAGCGCCTCCTCTTGAGTAGCGACGGGAACGCCGGGAATTCTTTCCCCCCCACGCAGGGAAAAGATTCCTCCTCTCGAGCTCGGAGCCGGAAATGGGGCTCCTCTGGTTTTGGGCGGGACTCTTGTGCTTCCTCTCGAATGGGACGGGTATGTCGGGGAACTTCTTGAGTTGCAGCAAGGGCGTGAAGGACCCTTTGGACGTTCCAGATGTTAGATTTTATTAGCCTCAAGTCGCCTCAGCGGAAATGGGCCTCATCTCGCCTGGAGGGAGAACCTCCTGGATTTTCTCGAATTGCGGCCGTGCTCTCGACTTACGACGGGACCTCGGGACCCGCTCTGGTGGCTTCAGGAAAGGCCAGTCCCCATGGGAGTTGCTCGGGGGCCTCTCGGCATTCTCATCCCGTCGATGCCGGGGTGTAAGACCTTGTTTGGAGTCGGTGCCGGAACCTGAGCATTCCTCTCCAGTGCTGACATGGATCTTGGGGTACTTCTGGAGTCTCTCCAGGGGAGTCAGTCCTCGTCTCGAGTGGGGTCATGCACGTGTGCTATCCTCCCCAGCTGTAGCAGCAGTGTCGCGCTTCCCTTCGCGTGGATCAAGGGATCTGTGGCTTTCCCTCGTGGCTTTCCCACGAGGCTTTCCCACAGGACTGTCCCACGTGTCACCCTGGTGTGAGTCGATCCTCGGCTTGAAAGTTGAAGCAGTGCACGGAAAACAGGTTTCCCTGGAAAGGGACTGAGACATCTGGGGGACTCTGGGAATGGTGGCACGACCCTGGAGTTCCTCTCGCCTTTCCTGTGGAGAGCGCCTCCTCTTGAGATGCGACAGGAACGCCGGGAATTCTTTCCCAAACACGGAGGGAAAGGATCCATCCTCTCGAGCTAGGAGGCGGAATCTGAGCTCCTCTGTATGTGGCCGGGACATTCGTGCTTCCTCTCGAGTGGAGACGGGTATGTCGGGGAACTTCTTGAGTTGCAGCAAGGGCGAGAAGGACTTTTGGAAGTTCCAGATGTTAGATTTGAGCCTCATGACGCCTCAGTGGAAATGGGCCTCATCTCGCATGGAGGGGAGAACCTCCTGGATTTTCTCGAGTTGCGGCAGGTGATCTCGACTTACGACGGGGACTTCAGGGACCCGCTCTGGTGGCCTCAGGAAAGGCCAGTCCCCATGCGAGTTGCTCGGCGGCCTCTGGGGATTCCTCTTGCGTCGATGCTGGGTCTAAGACCTTGTTTGGACTCGGTGCCGGAACCTGAGGAATCCTCTCGAGTGCTGACATGGATCTTGGGGTACTTTTGGAGTCTCTCCAGGAGAGTCAGTCCTCGTCTCGAGTGTGGGCATGCACGTGCGCTTTTTCCCCAGCTGTAGCAGCAGTGTCATGCTTCCCTTCGCGTGGATCAAGGGATCTGTGGCTTTCCCTCGAGGCTCTCCCACGAGGCTTTCCCACGAGGCTTTCCCAGAGGGCTGTCCTACGTGCCACCGTGGTGTGAGTCGATCCTCGGCTTGAAAGTAGAAGCAGTGCAGGGAAAACAGGTTGCCTGGAATGGACTGAGACATCTGGGGGACTCTGGGAATGGTGGCACGACTCTGGAGTTCCTCTCGCCTTTCCCTGTGGAGAGCGCCTCCTCTTGAGAAGCGACGGGAACGCGGGGAATTCTTTCCCCACCACGCAGGAAAAGGATCCCTCCTCTCGAGCTAGGAGGCGAAACGGGGCTCCTCTGGATGTGGGCGGGAGTCTCGTGCTTCCTCTCGAGTGGAGACGGGTATGTCGGGAACTTCTTGAGTTGCAGCAAAGGTGTGAAAG
>NW_017200862.1:0-6875 GCF_001704415.2 Capra hircus | reverse complement strand
TGGTATACAAGGTCCGGGATAAAGAGTATTATTCCCGGCTGTGGTTTCCCCGTCGCGCCAATCTCGCACAAAGACGCGAGGACAGTGCCTCCTTCTGTACAGGAAAGGCGAGGAGGACTCCAGGGTCGTGCCGACCCATCTCCAGAGTTCACGCCAGGATGTCTCAGTCCACGCCAGGGAATTACTGTGTTTTCCTGAACCTGTCTCGACTTTGCATCAGCCGAGGATCGAGGCGCACCACCACCAGGTAGCGACTAGTGGACACCCCCTGTGGGCAAAGCGTTCCTCGGTGGTGCACAGCCTTGTGGACAAGAGCTCGACGGGAAAGCCACCCGATCCCTTGATCCACGCGAGGGACACGCGTGACACTGCTGGCCAGATAGAGCTGGGTCGAGGAAAAGCCGCACGCGCTGCCCCGCACACTGCGAGCAGCGGAGACTGACATCCCCTAGGACAAGGGCAGGACATCACGCATACCCACATATCCATGTCAGCACTCAGGAGAGACATCCTCAGGTATATCCGAGCACTGACTCCACACGAAAGGGCGTCTGTTAGGCCCAGCCGAAAACACCCACGGCGCGCGGAGCATCGACGGAGACCGGGCTGAGAGAAACGAGGAGGCCCCGAGAGGCCCGCCGACGCAACTCGGCAAATGGGGGGACGGGCTCCGTGAGACCAACGGCAGGAGCGGGTCCCTGTATTCCCGTGTAAGTCGAGAGGCACTTGCCGCAACTCCCCCGGAAAATCCAGGAAGTTCTCTTCCTGCCAGGCCGCAGAGATTGAGAGGGCCACCCGTTCTCTGCTGAGGCGTCGCGAGGCTGAATCCAACCTCCCCTCAACCTTCTGGAATCTTCCAAAGGCCGTCGCTCACACCCTTGCTGCCCAACTCAAGAAAGTTCCCGACGCATTACCCCCGTCTGCCCATGGCGGAGAAGGAAGGCGAGGCACGGACGTCCTGACACACGATTCAGCAGGAGCCCCGGCGGTTTGCGCCGTCGACAGCGCTCCGAGCGAGTAGGGAACGGGATACCAGCTTCTTCCCTGCCGTCCTGGCCTTCCAAGGGGAAAGATCCGGGGCATTATCGCCGGCCTACGAATCTCCAAGAGAGGAGGCGCTCTCCACAGGAAAGGCGAGAGAACATCCAGGGTCGTCCCACCATTCAGGAGTCCCCAGATGTCCCAGCCATTCCAGGCGAACCTGTTTCCTCTCACTGCCTCGACTTTTCAAAGCGAGGAATCGGCCACAACACCAACCCGAGGTACGTGCACGTGGGGAAAGCCCTGTGGGAAAGAGCCTCGTGGGAAAGCCTCGACGGGAAAGCCACAAGATCCCTTGATCAGCCGCGAGGGAAGGCGACGATACTGCTGTTAGCTCGGAAGGAAAGCGCACGTGCATGCCCCACTTGAGACGAGGGATGACGCCCCCTGGGGACACTCCAGAGTACCCAAGATCGATGTTCAAGCACTGGAGAGGAAATCCTCAAGTATCCGCGCGCGGCGGCCCGCGCCAACCGCCCACCCAGAGCGACCCGCAGCGCCGAGGCGCCCAGCACAGCGACCAGCGCCACGCCAGGGCAGCCCACAGCGAGCGACGGGCACGCCCGCGAAATCAGACGACGACGTAGAAGGGAAGGAGCCGAACTCCACACAGGTCTTAAGCCCCGGGCTCGTCGGAGAGGGAATCCCGGAGGCCACGAGCAACTCGCATGGGGACTGGCCTTTCCTGAGGCCGAGCAGAGCGTGGTCCTCTGATCTGGTTCCCATCGTACAGATGAGAGTAACCACTTGGCGGCCCAACTCGTAAGAAAAATCCAGGAGGGTTCTCCCCTCCAGGCGAGATGAGGCCGCATTTCGCACTGGAGGAGTCTCGTAGGCTGATCAAACTTAACTCTGAAACTTCCAAGAGGTCTTCACACATTTGCCTGCACTCAAGAAGTTCCCCCTCGATTATCATCCCGTAGTGCACCCTCCGATGAGGACGCACCCAATCGAAAGCTCCCGCCGCCCGACTATCAAGTGGCGGACTCCGTTTCTCTGAACATCCCTAAACCCGAGAGGACGGCGATCCCTTTTCCACTGCACGTCGGACCGGGTGGGGCTACGGCAGCGTGGGAAAGAATTGCCCGCTTTCCCGTCGCATCTCCAAAGAGGAGGTGCATCTCCAAAGCACCAAGACTCAAGGAATCCTTGGCGTATGCGTGACCAATCCAATATTCACCGAGGGAGTCCCACAAGAAACGTCTATCAGTCCCAATTCCACGGACCAGATTTACTCGTTGGCACCTGCCTCGAACGTCGGAATGGAGGCAGAACAAAGCGAGGTCGAAGCGCTCCCGCCACAAAAGGCGCCAACCGTGAAGAGTATGCGACTATGTGGGAACTCCCCTGCTTGAGAGAAAAGCGCTAACACACTCAGATGGAGCGGGAAGGCCTCCGAGGGTGACAGACGCCAAGAGTCCTTGACCGGTTGATCCTCTACGCCGATGAACCAGGAGGAAGCTCGGGTGACACTGCTTGCCCTATCATGAAGCCCGTACGGCGAGGAGAAGAAAGAGACGTCACGTGCGTACATCCACGCGCCACCGGATAGCGAGCACGGCACTCCAGCACTGTCAACCTGCAGGAGACTTCCAGAAAAGTACACCCAAGAAAGGATGTCGCGCGTCATGGGAGAGAAGCGAATCTGCACAAGCGAAACTTCACCCTGGAAGCCGGAATGCGAGGAGCGAGGCGTTCAGGGCAAAAATGAATGAAGCTGGACGGGGGCACGTGCACGCCCACACCAAGATCTTAGGGCCCTCTCCGTGGCGGGCATTCCACCGGGGAGAGGAATACCGAGAGGCCCCGAGCCACTCGCGATCCGGACTGGCCTCTCTTCTCGAATTGCCCCACCAGGAGCGTGTCCCTGAAGGTCCCGTCTAAGTCGAACAGGCAACCAGCCGCAAGTGGGGGGAAGGAAGAATCCAGTGAGTTGTCCCCTCAGACATCAGCATACGCATGGAGGTCGGACCCATTTCCACTGAGGCGTCTCGAGGCTGATCAAATATAACTTCTGGAACTTCCAAAGGGTCTTTCACACCTTTGCTGCAACTCAAGAAGTTCCCCGACATACCCGTCTCCACACGAGAGGAAGCACGCTAGTCCCGCCCACATCCGGAGGAGCCCCGTTTCCGCCTCCTAGCTCGAGAGGAGGGATCCTTTCCCTTCGTGGTCGGGAATGAATTCCCGGCATTTTCCGACGCATCTCAAGAGGAGGCGCTCTCCACAGGTAAGGGGAGAGGAACTTCAGGGTCGTGTCACCATTCCAGAGTCCCCCAGAGGTCTCAGTCCATTCCAGGGAAACCTGTTTTCCCTGCACTGCTTCCGACTTTCAAGCCGAGGATCGACTCACACCAAGGCGGCACCTGGGACAGCCCTGTGGGAAAGCCCTCGTGGGAAAACCTCTTGGGAAAGCCTCGAGGGAAAGGCACAGATCTCTTGATCCACGCGAAAGGAAGCGCGACACTGCTGCTACAGCTCGGGAGGAGAGCGCAAGTGCATGCCCCCACTCAAGACGAGGACTGACTCACCTGGAGAGACTCCAGAAGTACCCCAAGATCCATGTCAGCACTGGAGAGGAATCCTCAGGTTCCGGCACCGATTCCACCCAAGGTCTTAGGCCCCGGCATCGACGGGAGAGGAAACCGAGAGCCCCCGAGCAACTCGCATGGGGACTGGCCTTTCCTGAGGCCACCAGAGCGGGTCCCTGAGGTCCCCGTCGTAAGTCGAGAGCACCTGCCGCAACTCGAGAAAATCCAGGTGGTTCTCCCTCCAAGGCGAGATGAGGCCCATTTTCGCTGAGGCATCTCGAGGCTAATCACACCTAAACTCTGGAACTTCCAAAGGGTCCTTCACACCCTTGCCTGCAACTCAAGAAGTTCCCAGACATACGACTCCATTCGAGAGGAAGCAAGAGAGTCCGCCCACATTCAGAGGAGCCCTGTTTCCGCCTCCTAGCTCGAGAGGAGGGATCCTTTAACTGCGTGGTCGGGGAAGAATTCCCGGCGTTCCCGTCGCATCTCAAGAGAAGGCGTTCTCCACCGGAAAGGCGAGGGAACTCCAGGGTCGAGCCACCATTCCCCAGAGTCCCCCCCAGAAGATTCAGTCCATTCCAGGGAAACCTGTTTTCCCTGCACTGCCTCGACTTTCAAGCCGAGGATCGACTCACACCACGGTGGCACGTGGGACAGCCCTGTGGGAAAGCCTCGTGGGAAAGCCTCGTGGGAAACTCAGGAAAGCCCTGATCCCTTGATCCACGCGAAGGGAAGCGTGACACTGCTGCTACAGCTCGGGAGGAAAGCGCACGTGCATGCCCCCACTCGAGACGAGGACTGACTCCCCTCGGGAGACTCCAGAAGTACCCCAGGATCCATGTCAGCACTGGAGAGGAATCCTCAGGTTCAGGACCGGCTCCACAGAAGATCTTAGGCCCTGCATCGACGGGAGAGGAATCCCGAGAGGCCCCCGATGAACTCGCATGGGGACTGGCCTTTCCTGACGCCACCACAGCGGGTCCCTGAGGTTCCCGTCGTAAGTGGAGAGCACCTTCGGCAACTCGAGAAAATCCAGGAGGTTCTGCCCTTCAGGCGAGATGAGGCCCATTTCCACTGAGGCGTCTCGAGGCTAATCACACCAACCTCTGAACTTCCAAAGGGTCCTTCACACCCTTGCTGCAACTCAAGAAGTTCCCCGACATACCCGTCTCCACTCGAGAGGAAGCACGAAGTCCTGGCCACATCCAGAGGAGCCCCGTTTCCGCCTCCAAGCTGAGAGGAGGGATCCTTTCCCTGCGTGGTCGGGAAAGAATTCCGGCATTCCGTCGCCATCTCAAGAGGAGGCGCTCTCCACAGGAAAGGCGAGAGGAACTCCAGGGTCGTCCCACCATTCCCAGAGTCCCCAGATGTCTCAGTCATTCCAGGGAAACCTGTTTTCCCTGCACTGCCTCGACTTTCAAGCCGAGGATCGACTCAACCACGGTGGCACGTGGGACACCCTGTGGGAAAGCCTCTGTGGGAAAGCCTTCGAGGGAAAGCCACAGATCCCTTGATCCACGAAGGGAAGTGCGACACTACTGCTGCAGCTCGGTAAGGAAAAGCGCACGTGCATGCCCCCACTTGAGACGAGGACTGACGCCCCTGGGGAGACTCCAGAAGTACCCAAGATCCATGTCAGCACTGGAGAGGAATCCTCAGGTTCCGGCACCGACTCCACACAAAGGTCTTAAGACCCGGCATCGACGGGAGAGGAATCCTGAGAGGCCCCGAGCAACTCGCATGGGGACTGGCCTTTCCTTGAGGCCACAGAGCGGATCCCTAGGTCCCCGTCGTAAGTCAGAGCACCTGCCGCAACTCGAGAAAATCCAGGAGGTTCTCCCTCCAGGCGAGATGAGGCCCATTTTCGCTGAGGCGTTTCGAGGCTAATCACTTCTAACATCTAAACTTCCAAATGGTCCTTCACACCATTGCTGCAACTCAAGAAGTTCCCCGACATACCCGTCTCCACTTTAAAGGAAGCATGAGAGTCCCGCCACATCCAGAGGAGCCCCGTTTCCGCCTCCTAGCTACGAGAGAAGGGATCCTTTGCCTGCGTGGTCGGGAAAGAATTCCCAGCGTTCCAGTCGCATCTCAAGTGGAGGCTCTCTCAACAGGAAAGGCGAGAGGAACTCCAGGGTCGTGCCACCATTCCCAGAGTCCCAGATGTCTCAGTCCATTCCAGGGAAACCTGTTTTCCCAGCACTGCGTCGATTTCAAGCTGAGGATCGGACTCACAACCACGGTGGCACGTGGGACAGCCCTGTGGGAAAGCCTCGTTGGGAAAGCCTCGTGGGAAAGCCTCGAGGGAAAGCCACAGATCCCTTGATCCACGCGAATGGAAGCGCGACACTGCTGCTACAGCTCGAGAGTAAGCGGACGGTGCATGCTCCCACTCGAGACGAGGACTGACTCCCCTCGGGAGACTCCAGAAGTACCCCAAGATCCATGTCAGCACTGGAGAGGAATCCTCAGGTTCCGGCACTGACTCCACACAAGGTCTTAGGCCCGGCATCGAAGGGAGAGGATTCCCGAGAGGCCCCTGAGCAACTCGCATGGGGAATGGCCTTTCCTGAGGCCACCAGAGCGGGTCCCTGAGGTCCCCGTCGTAAGTCGAGAGCACCTGCCGCAACTCGAGAAAATCCAGGAGGTTCTCCCCTCCAGGCGAGATGAGGCCCATTTCCGCTGAGGCGTCTCGAGGCTAATCACACCTAACCTCTGGAACTTCCAACGGGTCCTTCACACCCTTGCTGCAACTCAAGAAGTTCCCCGACATACCCGTTTCCTCTCGAGACGAAGCACGAGAGTCCCGCCTACATCCAGAGGAGCCCCGTTTCCGCCTCCTAGATCGAGAGGAGGGATCCTTTCCCTGCGTGGTAGGGAAAGAATTCCTAGCGTTCCCGTCGCATGTCAAGAGGAGGCGCTCTCCACAGGAAAGGCGAGAGGAACTCCAGGATCAGGCCCCATTCCCAGAGTCCCCAAGATATCTCAGTCCATTCCCGGCAAACCTCTTTTCCCTGCACTGCCTCGACTTTCAAGCCGAGGATCAACTCACACCACGGTGGCTCGTGGGACAGCCTTGTGGGGAAGCCTCGTGGGAAAGCTATGTGGGAAAGCCTCAAGGGAAAGCCACAGATCCCTTGATCCACGCGAAGGGAAGCGTGACACTGCTGCTACAGCTCGGGGAGGAAAGCGCACGTGCATGTCCCCACTCGAGACGAGGACTGACTCCCTTGGGAGACTCCAGAAGTACCCCAAGATCCATGTCGGACTGGAGAGGAATCCTCAGGTTCCGACAGCTGA
>NW_017200861.1:0-6876 GCF_001704415.2 Capra hircus | reverse complement strand
AGGATCCCTCCTCTCGAGCTAGGAGGCGGACATGGGGCTCCTCTGGATGGGCGGGACTCCCGTGCTTCCCCTCTCGAGTGGAGACGGGTATGTCGGGGAACTTCTTAAGTTGCAGCAAGGAGGTGAAGGACCCTTTGGAAGTTCCAGAGGTTAGGTGTGATTAGCCTCAGACGCCTCAGCGGAAATGGGCCTCATCTCGCCTGGAGGGGAGAACCTCCTGGATTTTCTCGAGTTGCGGCAGGTGCTCTCGACTGACGACGGGGACCTCAGGGACCCGCTCTGGTGGCCTCAGGAAAGGCCAGACCCCATGCGAGTTGCTCGGGGGCCTCTCAGGATTCCTCTCCTGTCGAAGCCGGTTCCTAAGACCTTGTGTGGATTCGTTTCCGGAACATGAGGATTCCTCTCCAGTGCTGACATGGATCTTGGGGTACTTCTGGAGTCTCCCCAGGGGTGTCAGTCCTCGTCTCGAGTGGGGCATGCACGTGCACTTTCCTCCGAGCTGTAGCAGCAGTGTCACATTTCCCTTCGCGTGGATCAAGGAATCTGTGGCTTTCTCTCGAGGCTTTCCCAAGAGGCTTTCCCACGAGGCTTTCCCACAGGGCTGTCCACGTACCAGCGTGGTGTGAGTCGATCCTCGGCTTGAAAGTCGAGGCAGTGCAGGGAAAACAGTTTTCATTGGAATTAACTGAGACATCTTTGGGACTCTGGGAATGGTGGCACGACCCTGGAGTTCCTCTCGCCTTTCCTGTGGAGAGCGCCTCCTCTTGAGATGCAACCGGAACGCTGGGAATACTTGACCGACCACGCAGGAAAAGGATCCCTCCTCTCGAGCTAGGGAGGCAGAAACGGGGCTCCTCTGGATGTGGGCGGGACTGTCGTGCTTCCTCTCGAGTGGAGATGGGTATGTCGGGGAACTTCTTGAGTTGCAGCAAGGGTGTGAAGGACCCTTTGGAAGTTCCAGAGGTTAGTTTTGATTAGCTTCGAGACGCCTCATTGGAAATGGGGCCTCATCTCGCCTGCAGGGACAACCTCCTGGATTTTTTCGGGTTGCGGCAGGTGCTCTCGACTTGCGACGGGGACCTCAGGGACCCGCTCTGGTGGCCTCAGGAACGGTCAGTCCCCATGCGAGTTGCTCGGGGGCCTCTCGGGATTCGTCTCCCGTCGATGCCGGGGCCTAAGACCTTGTGTGGAGTCGTTGCTGGAACCTGAGGATTCCCCTCCAGTGCTGACATGGATCTTGGGGAACCTCTGGAGTCTCCCCAGGGGAGTCAGTCCTCGTCTCGTGTGGGGGAATGCACATGGGCTTTCCTCTCGAACTGTAGCAGCAGTGTCGCGCTTCCCTTCGCGTGGATCAAGGGATCTGTGGCTTTCCCTCGAGGCTTTCCCACGAGGCTTTCCCACAAGGCTGTCCCAGGTGCCACTGTGGTGTGAATCGATCCTCGGCTTGAAATTCGAGGCAGTGCAGGGAAAACAGGTTTCCCAGGAATGGACTGAGACATCTGGGGAACTCTGGGAATGGTGGCACATCTGGAGTTCCTCTCGCCTTTCCTGTGGAGAACGCCTCCTGTTCAGATGCGTGGGAACGCCAGGAATCCTTTCCCGACGACACAGGGAGAGAATCAATCCTCTCGAGCTATGAGGCGGAAACGGGGCTCCTCTGGATGTGGGCGGGACTCTCGTGTTTCCTCTCGAGTGAAGACGGGTATGTCGGGGAACTTCTTGAGTTGCAGCAAGGGTGTGAAGTACCCTTTGGAAGTTCCAGAGGTTAGGTGTGATTAGCCTCGAGACGCCTCAGCGGAAATGGGCCTCATCTCGCCTGAAGGGGAGAACCTCCTGGATTTTCTCGAGTTGCGGCAGGTGCTTTCCACGTAGGACGGGGACCACAGGGACAAGCTCTGGTGGCCTCAGGGAAGGCCAGTCCCCATGCGAGTTGCTCGGGGGCCTCTTAGGATTCCTCTCCCGTTGATGCCGGGGCCTAAGTCCTTGTGTGGAGTCGTTGCCAGAATCTGAGGATTCCTCTCCAGTGCTGACATGGATTTAGGGGTACTTCTAGAGTCTCCCCATGGGAGTCAGTCCTCGTCAGATTGGGGGCATGCACTTGGGCTTTCCTTCCGAGCTGTAGGAGCAGTGTCACGCTTCCCTTCGCGTGGATCAAGGGATCTGTGGCTTTCCCTCGAGGCTTTCCCACGAGGCTTTCCCACGAGGCTTTCCCACAGGGCTGTCCCACGTGCCACCGTGGTGTGAACGATCCTCGGCTTGAAAGCCGAGGCAGTGCAGGGAAAAGAGGTTTCCCTGGAATGCATGGAGACATCTGGGGGACTCTGGGAATGGTGTCACGACCCTGGAATTCCTCTCGCCTTTCCTGTGGAGAGCGCCTCCTCTTGGGATGCGACGGGAACGCCGGGAAATTTTTCCCGATCACGCAGGGAAAGGATCCCTCCTCTCAAGCTAGGAGGCGGAAACGGTGCTCCTCTGGATGTGGGCGGTACTCTCGTGCTTCCTCTGGAGTGGAGACGGTATGTGGGGGAACTTCTTGAGTTGCAGCAAGGGTGTGAAGGACCCTTTGAAAGTTCCAGAGGTTAGGTGTGATTAGCCTCGAGACGCCTCAGCGGAAATGGGCCTCATCTCGCCTGGAGGGGAGAACCTCCTGGATTTTCTCGAGTTGCGGCAGGTGCTCTCGACTTACGACGGGGACCTCAGGGACCCGCTCTGGTGGCCTCAGGAAAGGTCTCTGCCCATGCGAGTTGGTCGGGGGCCTCTCGGGATTCCTCTCCTGTCAATGTCGGGGCCTAAGACCTTGTGAGGAGTCGCTGCCGGAACCTGGGGATTCCTCTCAAGTGCTGACATGGATCTTGGGGTACTTCTGGTGTCTCCCCAGGGGAGTCAGTACTCGTCTCGAGTGGGGGCATGCACGTGCGCTATCCTCCCGAGCTGTAGCAGCAGTTTGATTCTTCCTGTCGAGTGGATCAAGGGATCTGTGGATTTCCCTCAAGGCTTTCCCACGAGGCTTTCCCACGAGGCTTTCCCACAGGGCTGTCCCACGTGCCACCGTGGTGTGAGGCGATCCTCAGCTTGAAAGTCGAGGCAGTGCAGGGAAAACAGGTTTCCCTGGAATGGAATGAGACATCTGGGGGATTCTGGGAATGGTGGCACGACCCTGGAGTTCCTCTCGCTTTTTCTGTGGAGAGCGCCTCCTCTTGAATTGCGACGGGAACGCCGGGAATTCTTTCCCGACCACGCAGGGAAAGGATCCCTCGTCTCGAGCTAGGAGGCGGACATGGGGCTCCTCTGGATGTGGGCGGGACTCCCGCGCTTCGTCTCTAGTGGAGACGGGTATGTCGGGAAACTTCTTGAGTTGCAGCAAGGGTGTGAAGGACCCTTTGGAAGTTCCAGATATTAGGTGTGATTATCCTCGAGACGCCTCAGCGGAAATGGGCCTCATCTCGCCTGGAGGGGAGAACCTCCTGGATTTTCTCGAGTTGTTGCAGGTGCTCTCAACTTAAGACGGGACCTCAGGGACCGCTCTGGTGGCCTCAGGAAAGGCCAGTCCCCAAGCGAGTTGCTCTGGAGCCTCTCGGGATTCCTCTCCCGTCGATGCCGGGGCCTAAGACCTTTTTGGAGTCGGGGCCAACGCTGAGGATGCCTCTCCATTGCTGACATGAATCTTTCCGTACTTCTGGAGTCTCGCCAGGGGAGTCATTCCTCATCTCGTGTGGGGGCATGCACCTGCCATTTCCTCACGAGCTGTAGCAGCAGTGTCACGCTTGCTGACGTGTGGATCAAGGGATCTGTCGCTTTCCATTGAGGCTTTCCCACGAGGCTTTCCAACAGGGCTGTCCCAAGTGCCACGGTGGTGTGAGTCGATCCTCGGCGTGGACGTCGAGGCAGTGCAGGGAAAACAGGTTCTTACTGAATGGACTTAGACATCTGGGGGACTCTTAGAATGCTGGCAAGGCCCTGGAGTTCCTCTCGTCTTTCCTGTTGAAAGCGCCTCCTCTTGATATGCGACGCGAAGGCCTGGAATTCTTTCCCGAAGACGAAGGGAAAGGATCCCTCTTCTCGAGCTACGAGGCGGAAACGAGGCTCCACTGGATGTGGGCGGGACCCTCGTCCTTCCTCTCGAGTGGAGATGGGTATGTCGGAGAACTTCTTGACTTGCAGCAAGGGTGTGAAGGACCCTTTGGAAGTTCCAGATGTTAGATGTGATTAGCCTCGAGACGCCTCAGCGGAAATGGGCCTCATCTCGCATGGAAGGGAGAACCTCCTGGATTTTCTTGAGTTGCGGCAGGTGCTCTTGACTTACGATGGGGACCTCAGGACCCGCTCTGGTGGCCTCAGGAATCGCCAGTCCCCATGCGAGTTGCTCGCGGGCCTCTCGGGATTCCTCTCCCTTTGATGCTGGGTCCTAAGACCTTGTGTGGAGTCAGTGCCGGAACCTGAGGTTTCCTCTCCAGTGCTGACATGGATCTTGGGGTACTTCTGGAGTCTCCCCAGGGGAGTCATTAATCGTCTCTAGTGGGGGAATGCACGTTCGCTTTCCTCCCGAGCTGTAGCGGCAGTATCACGCTTCCCTTCGCGTGGATCTAGGGATCTGTGGCTTTCCCTCGAGGCTTTCCCATGAGGCTTTCCCACGAGGCTTTCCCACAGGGCTGTCCCACGTGCCACCGTGGTGTGAGTCGATCCTCGGCTTGAAAGTCGAGGCAGTGAAGGGAAAACAGGTTTCCCTGGAATGGACTGAGACATCTGGGGGACTCTGGGAATGGTGGCACGACCCTGGAGTTCCTCTCGCCTTTCCTGTGGAGAGCGCCTCCTCTTGAATGCGACAGGAACGCCGGGAATTCTTTCCCGACCAGGCAGGGAAAAGATCCCTGCTCTCGAGCTAGGAGGCGGAAACGGGGCTCTTCTGGATGTGGGCGGAACTCTCGTGCTTCCACTCGGGTGGAGACGGATATGTCGGAGAACTTCTTGAGTTACAGGCAACCGTGTGAAGAACCCTTCGGAAGTTCCAGAGGTTAGGTGTGATTAGCATCGAGACGCCTGAGCGGAAATGGGCCTCATCTCGCCTGGAGGGGAGAACCTCCTGGATTTTCTCGAGTTTCGGCAGGTGCTCTCGACTTACGGCGGGGACCTCAGGGACCCGCTCTGGTGGACTCAGGAAAGGCCAGTCCCCATGCGAGTTGCTCGGGGTCCTCTCGGGATTCCTCTCCCGTCGATGCCGGGGCCTAAGATCTTGTGTGGAGTCGGTACCGGAACCTGAGGATTCCTCTCCAGTGCTGACATGGATCTTGGGGTACTTCTGGAGTCTCCCCAGGGGAATCAGTCCTCGTCTCGAGTGGGGGCATGCACGTGCGCTTTCCTCCCGAGCTGTAGCAGCAGTGTCACGCTTCCCTTGGAGTGGATCAAGGGATCTGTGGCTTCCCCTCGTAGCTTTCCCACGAGGCTTTCTCACAGGGCTGACCCACGTGCCACCGTGGTGTGAGTCAATCCTCGGCTTGAAAGTCGAGGCAGTGCAGGGAAAACAGGTTTCCCTGGAATGGACTGAGACATCTGGGGGACCCTGGTAATGGTGTCACGACACTGGAGTTCCTCTTGCCTTTCCAGTGGAGAGCGCCTCTTCTTGAGATGCGAAGGGAATGCCGGGAATTCTTTCCAGAACACGCAGGGAAAGGATCCCTCCTCTCGAGCTATGAGGCGGAAACGGGGCTCCTCTGGATGTGGGCGGGACTCTCATGCTTCCTCTCGAGTGGAGACGAGTATGTCGGGGAACTTCTTGAGTTGCAGCAAGGGTGTGAAGGACCCTTTGGAAGTTCCAGAGGTTAGATGTGATTAGTCTTAAGATGCCTCAGCGGAAATGGGCCTCATCTCGCCTGGAGGTGAGAACCTTCTGGATTTTCTCGAATTGCGGCAGGTGCTCTCGACTTATGACGGGGACCTCAGGGACCCGCTCTGGTGGCCTCAGGAAGGCCAGTCCCCATGCGAGTTGCTCGGGGGGCCTTTCGGGATTCCTCTCCCGTCGATGCCGGGCCTAAGATCTTGTGTGGAGTCGGTTAAGGTACCTGAGGATTCCTCTCCAGTGCTGACATGGATCTTGGGCTACTTCTTGGAGTCTCCCCAGGGGAGTCAGTCCTCTTCTCGAGTGGGGGCATGACGTGTGCTTTCCTCCCGAGCTGTAGCAGCAGTGTCGCGCTTCCCTTCCGTGGGATCAAGGATCTGTGGCCTTCCCTCTAGGCTTTCCATCTAGGCTTTCCCACGAGGCTTCCCACAGGGCTGTCCACGTGCCAGCGTGGTGTGAGTCGATTTCCGGCTTGAAAGTCGAGGCAGTTCAGGGAAAACAGGTTTCCCTGGAATGGACTGAGACATCTGGGGACTCAGGGAATGTGGCACGACCCTGGAGTTCCTCTCGCCTTTCCTGTGGGAGCGCCTCCTCTTTGAGATGCGACGAAACGCCAGGGATTTTTTCCCGGCACGCAGGGAAAGGATCCCTCCTCTCAAGCTAGGAGGCGGAAAACGGTGCTCCTCTGGATGTGGGCGGGACTCTCGTG
This sequence comes from Capra hircus, assembly GCF_001704415.2. Taxonomy (NCBI): domain Eukaryota; kingdom Metazoa; phylum Chordata; class Mammalia; order Artiodactyla; family Bovidae; genus Capra; species Capra hircus. The sequence goes on along the minus strand of NW_017200861.1, from coordinate 334 downwards.
CTTCCTCTGGAGTGGAGACGGTATGTGGGGGAACTTCTTGAGTTGCAGCAAGGGTGTGAAGGACCCTTTGAAAGTTCCAGAGGTTAGTGTGATTAGCCTCGAGACGCCTCAGCGGAAATGGGCCTCATCTCGCCTGGAGGGGAGAACCTTTGGATTTTCTCGAGTTGCGGCAGGTCTCTCGACTTACGACGGGGACCTCAGGGACCCGCTCTGGTGGCCTCAGGAAAGGCTCTGCCCATGCGAGTTGCTCGGGGGCCTCTCGATTCCTCTCCTGTCAATGCGGGGCCTAAGACCTTGTGAGGAGTCGCTGCCGGAACCTGAGGATTCCTCTCAA
>NW_017200860.1:0-6876 GCF_001704415.2 Capra hircus | reverse complement strand
TGGGGACTCTGGAATGGTGGCACGACCCTGGAGTTCCTCTCGCCTTTCCTGTGGAGAGCGCCTCCTCTTGAGATGCGACGGAAACGCCGGGAATCTTTCCCGACCACGCAGGGAAAGGATCCCTCCTCTCCAGCTAAGAGTCGAAACGGGGCTCCTCTGGATGTGGGCGGGACTCTCGTGCTTCCTCTCGAGTGGAGACGGGTATGTCGGGGAACTTCTTGAGTTGCAGCAAGGGTGTGAAGGACCCTTTGGAATTCCAGAAATTAGATGTGATTAGTCTCGAGACGCCTCAGCGGAAATGGGCCTCATCTCGCCTGGAGGGGAGAATCTCCTGGATTTTCTCGAGTTGCGGCAGGTGCTCTCGACTTACGACGGGGACATCAGGGACCCGCTCTGGTGGCCTCAGTAAAGGCCAGTTCACATGCCAGTTGCTCGGGGGGCCTCTCGGGATTCCTCTCCCTTCGATGCCGGGGCCTAAGACATTGTGTGGAGTCAGGTGCCGGAACCTGAGGATTTCTCTCCAGTGCTGACATCGATCTTGGGGTACTTCCGGAATCTCCCCAGGGGAGTCAGTCCTCGTCTCGAGTGGGGGCATGCACGTGGGCTTTCCTCCCGAGCTGTAGCAGCAGTGTCGTGCTTACCTTCGTGTGGATCAAGGGATCTGTGGCTTTACCTCGAGGCTTTCCCACGAGGCTTTCCCACGAGGCTTTCCCACGAGGCTTTCACGAGGCTTTCACAAGAGGCTTTCCGACAGGGCTGTCCCACGTGCCACCGTGGTGTGAGTCGATCCTCGGCTTGAAAGTGGATGCATTGAAGGGAAATCAGGTTTCCCTGGAATGGACGGAGACATCTGGGGGACTCTGGAGTGGTGGGACGACCCTGGAGTTCTTCTCGGCATTCCTGTGGAGAGCGCCTCCTTTGAGATGCGATGGGAACGCCGGGAATTCTTTCCCAACCACGCAGGGAAAAGGATCACTCCTCTCGAGCTAGGAGGCGGAAACGGGGCTCCTCTGGATGTAGGCGGGACTCTCGTGCTTCCTCTTGAGTGGAGACGGGTATGTCGGGAATCTTCTTAAGTTGCAATAAGGGTGTGAAGGACTCTTTGGAAGTTCCAGATGTTAGATGTGATTAGCCTCGATTCGCCTCAGCTGAAATGGGCCTTATCTCGCCTGGAGGGGAGAACCTCCTGGATTTTCTCGTGTTGCGGCAGGTGCTCTCGACTTACGACGGGGACCACAGGGACCCGCTCTGGTGGCCTCAGGAAAGGCCAGTCCCCATGCGAGTTGCTCGGGGGCTTCTCGGGATACCTCTCCCGTCGATTCCCGTGGCCTAAGACCTTGTGTGGAGTCGGTGCTGGAATTGAGGATTCCTCTCCAGTGCTGACATGGATCTTGGGGTACTTCTGGAGTCTCCGCAGGGGAGTCAGTCCTCGGCTCGAGTGGGGGCATGAACCTGCGCTTTCCTTCCGAGCTGTAGCAGCAGTGTCGCGCTTCCCTTCACGTGGATCAAGGGATCTGTGTCTTTCCCTCTAGGCTTTTCCACCAGGCTTTCCCACGATGCTTTACCACAGGGCTGTCCCACGAGCCAATGTGGTGTGAGTCGATCCTCGGCTTGAAAGTTGAGGCAGTGCAGGGAAAACAGGTTTCCCTGGAATGGACGGAGACATCTGGTTGACTCTCGGAATGGTGGCACGACCCTGGAGTTCCTCTCGCCTTTCCTGTGCAGATCGTCTCTTCTGGAGATGCGACGGGAACACGGGGAATTCTTTCCCGACCACGCAGGGAAAGGATCCCTCCTCTCGAGATAGGAGGCGGAAACGGGACTCCTCTGGATGTGGGCGGGACTCTCGTGCATCCTCTCGAGTGGAGACGGGTATGTCGGGGAACTTCTTGAGTTGCAGCAAGGGTGTGAAGGACCCTTTGGTAGTTCTAGAGGTTAGGTCTCATTAGCCTGGTGACGCCTCAGCGGAAATGGGCCTCATCTCGCCTGGAGGGGAGAACCTCCTGGATTTTCTCGGAGTTGCGGCAGGTGCTCTCGACTTACGACGGGGACCTCAGGGACCCGCTCTGGTGGCCTCAGGAAAGGCCATTCCCATGGCGAGTTGCTCGTGGGGCCTCTCGGGATTCCTCTCCCGTCTATGCCGGGGCCTAAGACCTTGCGTGGTAGTCGGTGCCGGAATCTGAGGATTCCTCTGCAGTGCTGACATGGATCTTCGGGTACTTCTGGAGTCTCCCCAGTGGAGTTTGTCCTCGTCTCGAGTGGGGGCATGCACGTGTGCTTTCTTCCCGAGCTGTAGCAGCAGGGTCACGCTTCCCTTCGCGTGGATCAAGGGATCTGTGGCTTTCCCTACAGGCTTTCCCTCGAGGCTTTCCCACGAGGCTTTCCCACGAGGATTTCCCACAGGGCTGTCCCACATGCCACCGTGGTGTGATCGATCCTCGGCTTGAAAGTCGAGGCAGTGCAGGGAAAACAGGTTTTCCCTGGAATGGATTGAGACTATCTGGGGACTCTGGGAATGGTGGCACGACCCTGGTGTTCCTCTCGCCTTTCCTGTGGAGATCGCCTGCTCTTGAGAAGCAAGGGAAATGCCGGGAATTCTTTCCTGAACACGCAGAGAAAGGATCCCTCCTCTCGAGGTAGGAGGCGGAAACGGGACTCCTCTGAATGTGGGCGGGACTCTCGTGCTTCCTCTCGAGTGCAGACGGGTATGTCGGGAACTTCTTGAGTTGCAGCAAGGGTGTGAAGGACCCTTTGGAAGTTCCAGAGTTTAGGTGTGATTAGCCTGGAGACGCCTCAGTGGAAATGGGCCTCATCTCGCCTGGAGGGGAGAACCTCCTGGATTTTCTCCAGTTGCAGCAGGTGCGCTCGACTTAAGATGGGGACCTCAGGGACCGGCTCCTGTGGCATCAGGAAAGGCCAGTCCCTTGCGAGTTGCTCGGGGGCCTCTCAGGATACCTCTCCCGTCGATGCCGGGACCTAAGACCTTGTGTGGAGACGGTGCCCGAAACTGAGGATTCCTCTCCAGTGCTGACATGGATCTTGGGGTACTTCTGGAGTCTCCCCAGCTGAGTCAGTCCTCCTCTCGAGTGGGGCATGCACGTGTGCTTTCCTCCCAGCTTTAGCAGCAGTGTCACGCTTCCCTTCGCGTGGATCAAGGGATCTGTGGCTTTCCCTCAAGGCTTTCCCACGAGGCTTTCCCACAGGGCTGTCCCACGTACCACCGTGGTGTGAGTCGATCCTCGGATTGAAAGTAGAGACAGTGCAGGAAAACAGGTTTCCCTGGAATGGACTGAGACATCTGGGTGACTCTGGGAATGGTGGCACGACTCTGGAGTTTCTCTCGCCTTTCCTGTGGAGAGCGCCTCCTCTTGAGAAGCGACGGGAACGCGGGAATTCTCTCCCCACCACGCAGGGAAAGGATCCCTCCTCTCGAGCTAGGAGGCGGAAACGGGCTCCTCTGGATGTGGGCGAACTCTCGTGCTTCCTCTCGAGTGGAGAAGGGTATGTCGGGAAACTTCTTGAATTGCAGCAAGGGTTTGAAGGACCCTTTGTAAGTTCCAGTTAGGTGTGATTATCCTCGAGAAGCCTCAGAGGAAATGGGCATCATCTCGCCTGGAGGGGAGAACCTCCTGGATTTTCTCGAGTTGCGGCAGGTGCTCTCGACTCACGACGGGACCTCAGGGACCCGCTCTGGTGGCCTCAGTAAAGGCCAGCCCCTTGCGAGTTGCTCGGGGCCTCTCAGGATACCTCTCCGCCGATGCCGGGACCTAAGACCTTGTGTGGAGACGGTGCCCGAAACTGAGGATTCCTCTCCAGTGCTGACATGGATCTTGGGGTACTTCTGGAGTCTCCCCAGGGTAGTCAGTCCTCCTCTCGTGTGGGGGCATGCACGTGTGCTTTCCTCCCAGCTTTAGCAGCAGTGTCACGCTTCCCTTCGCGTGGATCAAGGGATCTGTGGCTTTCCCTCGAGGCTTTCCCACGAGGATTTCCACGAGGCTTTCCCACAGGGCTGTCCACGTGCCACCGTGGTGTGAGTCGATCTCGGCTTGAAAGTCGAGGCAGTGCAGGGAAAAACAGCTTTCCCTGGAATGGACTGAGACATCTGGGGGACTCTGGGAATGGTGGCACGACCCTGGAGTTCCTCTCGCCTTTCCTGTGGAGAGCGCCTCCTCTTGAGATGCCACAGGAACGCCGGGAATTCTTTTCCGACCACACAAGGAAAGGATCCCTCATCTCGAGCTAGGAGGCGAAACGGAGCTCCTCTGGATGTGGGCGGGACTCTCGTGATTCCCCTCGAGTGGAGACGGGTATGTCGGGGAACTTATTGAGTTGCAGCAAGGGTGAAGGACCCTTTGGAAATTCCAGTTGTTAGATGTGATTAGCCTCGAGACGCATCAGCAGAAATGGCCTCATCTCGCCTGGAGGGGAGAACCTCCAGGATTTTCTCGAGTTGCGCCAGTGCTCTCGACTTACGACAGGGACCTCAGGGACCCGCTTTGGTGGCCTCAGGAAAGGCCAGTCCCCATGCGAGTTGCTTGGGAGCCTCTCGTGATGTCTTCCCTCTCCAGTGCTGTCTTGGATCTTGACTGGCCTTTCCTGAGGCCACCAGAGCGGGTCCCTGCGGTCCGTCGTAAGTCGAGAGCACCTGCCGCAACTGGAGAAAAATCAAGGATGTTCTCCCCTCCAGGCAAAATGAAGCCTATTTCCGCTGACACATCTCAAGGCTAAGCACACTTAAACTCTGGAACTTCCAACGGGTCCTTCACACCCTTGCTGCAAATCAAGAAGTTCCCGACAACCCGTCTCCACTCAAGAGGAAGCACGATAGTTCCGCCCACATCCAGAGGAGCCCCGTTTCCGCCTCATAGCTCGAGAGGAGGGATCCTTTCCCTGCGAGGTCGGGAAAGAATTCCCGCGTTCCCGTCGCATCTCAAGAGGAGGCACTCTCCACAGGAAAGGCGAGCGGAACTCCACGGACATGCCACCATTCTCCGAGCCCCCAGATGTCTCAGTCCATTCCAGGGAAACCTGTTTCCCCGCACTGACTCGACTTTCAAGCCGAGGATCGACTCACACCACTGTGGGCACGTGGGACAGCCCTGTGGCAAAGCCTCGTGGGAAGCTGTGGGAAGCCTCGAGGAAAGCCACAGATATCTTGATCCACGCGAAGGGAAGCGCGACACTGCTGCTACAGCTGGGGAGGAAAGCGCATGTGCATGCCCTCAACCGAGACGAGGACTGACTCCCCTGGGGAGACTCCAGCAGTACACCAAGATCCATGTCAGCACTGGAGAGGAATACTCTGGTTACAGCACCGACTCTACGTAAGGTCTGAGGCCCGGCATCGACGGGAGAGGAATCCGGAGAGGGCCCGAGGAACTCGCATGGGGAGTGGCCTTTCCTGAGGCCACCAGAGCGGGTCCCTGAGGTCCCCATCGTAAGTCGAGAGCACCTGCCGCAGCTCGAGAATATCCAGGAGTTTCTCCCTCCAGGCGAGATGAGGCCCATTTCCATTGAGGCATCTCGGGGCTAATCACACCTAACCTCTAGAACTGCCAAAGGGTCCTTCACACCCTTGCTGCAACTCAAGAAGTTCCCCAACATACCCGTCTCCACTCGAGAAGAAGCACGAGAGTCCCTCCCACATGAGGAGGAGCCCCGTTTCCACCTCATAGCTCGAAAGAAGGGATCCTTTCCCTGCGTGGTCGGGAAAGAATTTCCGGCATTCCCGTCGCATCTCAAGAGTAGGCGCTCTCCACAGAAAAGGCGAGAGGAACTCCAGGGTCGTGCCCCCATTCCAGATTCCCTCAGATGTCTCAGTCCATTCCAGGGAAACTTGTTTTCCCTGCACCTCCTCGACTTTCAAGCCGAGGATCGACTCACCACACGGTGGCACGTGGGACAGCCCTGTGGGAAAGCCTCGTGGAAAAGCCTCGAGGGAAAGCCTTCAGGGAAAGCCACTGATACCATGGTCCAATCGCCAAGAAGCGTGACACTGCTGCTAAAGCTCGGGAGGAAAGCGCACTGCATGCCCCCACTCGAGACGAGGACTGACTCCCCTGGGGAGACTTCAGAAGTACCCCAAGATCCATGTCAGCACTGTCAGGAATCCTCAGGTTCCGGAACCGACTCCACACAAAGTCTTAGGCCCGGCATCGACGGGAGAGGAATCCCGAGAGGCCCGAGCAACTTGCATGGGGACTGGCCTTTCCTGAGGCCACCAGAGCGGGTCCCTGAGGTCCCTGTCGTAAGTCGAGAGCACCTGCCACAACTCGAGAAAATTCAGGAGGTTCTCCCCTCCAGGCGAGATGAGGCCCATTTCCACTGAGGCATCTCGACGCTAATCACACCTAACCTCTGGAACTTGCAAAGCGTCCTTCACACCCTTGCTGCAACTCAAGCAGTTCCCCGACATACCCGTCGACACTCGAGAGGAAGTACGAGAGTCCGCGCCCACATCCAGAGGAGCCCCGTTTCCGCCTCCTAGCTCGAGAGGAGGGGGATCCTTTCCTGCGTGGTGGGGAAAGAATTTCCGGCGTTCCCGTTGCATCTCAAGAGGAGGTGCTCTCCACAGGAAAGGCGAGAGAAGTCCAGGGTCGTGACACCATTCCCAGAGTCCCCCAGATGTCTCAGTCCATTCCAGGGAAACTGTTTTCCCTGCACTGCCTCGACTTTCAAGCCCAGGGTCGACTTTCACCACGGTGGCACGTGACAGCCCTGTGGGAAAGCCTCGTGGGAAAGTCTCGTGGGAAAGCCTCGAGGGTAAGCCATAGATCCCTTGATCCAGGCGAAGGAAGCGTGACACTGCTGCTACAGCTCGGGAGGAAAGCACACGTGCATGCCCCCACTCGAGACGAGGACTGACTCCCCTGGGGA
>NW_017200859.1:0-6876 GCF_001704415.2 Capra hircus | reverse complement strand
CCCCCACTCGAGACGAGGACTGACTCCCCTGGGGAGACTCCAGAAGTACCGCAAGATGCATGTCAGCACTGGAGAGGAATCCTCAGGTTCCGGCACCGACTCCACACAAGCTCTTAGGCCCCGGCGTCGAAGGGAGAGGAATCCCGAGAGGCCCCCGAGCAACTCGCATGGGGACTGGCCTTTCCTGAGGCCACCAGAGCGGGTCCCTGAGGTCCCCGTCGTAAGTCGAGAGCACCGCCGCAACTCGAGAAAATCCAGGAGGTTCTCCCCTCCAGGCGAGATGAGGCCCATTTCAGCTCAGGCGTCTCTAGGCTAATCACACCTAACCCTGGAACTTCCAAAGGGTCCTTCACACCCTTGCTACAACTCAAGAAGTTCCCAACATACCTGACTCCACTCGAGAGGAAGCACGAGAGTCCCGCCCACATCCAGAGGAGCCCCGTTTCCGCCTCGTACCTCGCGGTCAGGTATCCTTTCCCTGTATGTTCCGGAAAGAATTCCGGTGTTCCCGTCGCATCTCATGAGGAGGCGCTCTCCACAGGAAAGGCGAGAGAAACTCCAGTGTCGTGCCATCATTCCAAGAGTCCCCCAGATATCTCAGTGTGCCGGGGTCGAGCCCCGCTGGATCCAGGGAATTCGACGGATGGACGGCGTTGACGTGGAAAGTCTTGTGTATTTATTAATGTAAGATGAGATTAAGAAATTATAGGGTAGTAAGAAGATTAACTGGAGGAAAAAGGCTGAATAGCTAGGTTTACGCGGAAGGCCAATAAAATTCCCGACAAGGAATTTTCTGGCACTCTGGGAATGGTGGCACGACCCTCGAGTTCCTCTTGCCTTTCCTGTGGAGAGCGCCTCCTCTTGAGATGCGCCGGGAACGCCGGGAATTCTTTCACGACCACACAGGGAAACGATCCCTCCTCTGGATCTATCAGGCGGAAATGGGGCTCCTCTGGATGTGGGCGGGACTCTCGTGCATCCTCTCGAGTAGAGACGGGAATGTCGGGGAACTTCTTGAGTTGTAGCAAGGGTGTGAAGGACCCTTGGAAGTTCCAGATGTTAGGAGTGATTAGCCTCGAGACGCCTCAGCGGAAATGGGCCTCATCTCGCCTGGAGGGGAACCTCCTGGATTTTTCTAGTTGCGGCAGGTGCTCTCGACTTACGAGGACCTCAGGGACCCGCTCTGGTGGCCTCAGGAAAGGCCAGTCGCCATGCGAGTTGCTCGGGGCCTCTCGGGATTCCTCTCCCGTGATGCGGGCTAAGACCTTGTGTGGAGTCGGTGCCGGAACTGCGGATTCCTCTCCAGTGCTGACATGGATCTTGGGGTACTTCTGGAGTCTCCCCAGAGGAGTCAGTCCTCGTCTCGTGGGGCATGCACGTGCACTTTCCTCCGAGCTCGAGCAGCAGTGTCACGCTTCCCTTCGCATGGATCAAGGGTCTGAGGCTTTCCCTCGAGGCTTTCCCACGAGGTTTCCACAGGGCTGTCCCACGCGCCACCGTGGTGTGAGTCGATCCTCGGCTTGAAAGTCGAGGCAATGCAGGGAAAACAGGTTTCCATGGAATGGACTGAGACATCTGGGGGACTCTGGGAATGGTGGCACGACCTGGATTCCTCTCACCTTTCCTGTGGAGAGCGCCTCCTCTTGAGATGCGCCGGAAGCCGGGAATTCTTTCCCACACACAGGGAAAGGATCCTGCTCTCGAGCTTAGGCGGAAACGGGGCTCCTCTAATGTGGGCGGGACTCTCGTGCTTCCTCTCGAGTGGAGACGGGTATGTCGGGGAACTTCTTGAGTTGCAGCAAGGGTGTGAAGGAGCCTTTGGAAGTTCCAGAGGTTAGGTGTGATTAGCCTCGACGCCTCAGCGGAAATGGGCCTCATCTCGCCTGGAGGGGAGAACCTCCTGGATTTTCTCGAGTTGCGGCAGGTGCTCTCGACTTACGACGGGGACCTCAGGGACCCGCTCTGGTGACCTCAGGAAAGGCCAGTCCCCATGCGCGTTGCTCGGTGGTCTCTCGGGATTCCTCTCCCGTCGATGCCGGGGCCTAAGACCTTGTGTGGAGTCGGTGCCGGAACCTGAGGATTTCTCTCCAGTGCTGACATGGATCTTGGGGTACTTCTGGAGTCTCCCCAGGGGAGTCTGTCCTCGTCTCGAGTGGGGCATGCACGCGCGCTTTCCTCCCGAGCTGTAGCAGCAGTGTCACGCTTCCCTTCTCATGGATCAAGGGATCTGAGGCTTTCCCTCGAGGCTTTCCCTCGAGGCTTTCCCACAGGGCTGTCCCACGTGCCACCGTGGTGTGAGTCGATCCTCGGCTTGAAAGTAGAGGCAGTGCAGGGAAAACAGGTTTCCCTGGAATGGACTGAGACATCTGGTGGACTCTGGGAATGGAGGCACGACCCTGGAGTTCCTCTCGCTTTTCCTCTGGAGAGCGCCTCCTCTTGAGATGATATGGGAACGCCGGGAATTCTTTCCGGACCACGCAGGGAAAGGATCTTTGCTCTCGAGCTATGTGGCGGAAACAGGTCTCCTCTGGATGTGGGCGGGACTCCCGTGCTTCCTCTCGAGTGGAGACGGGTATGTCCGGGATCTTCTTGAGTTGCAGCAAGGTGTGAAGGAGCCTTTGGAAGTTCCAGAGGTTAGGTGTGATTAGCCTCCAGACGCCTCAGCGGAAATGGGCCTCATCTCGCCTGGAGGGGAGAACCTCCTGGATTTTCTCGAGTTGTGGCAGGTGCTCTCAACTTAAGACGGGACCTCAGGGACCGCTCTGGTGGCCTCCGGAAAGGCCAGTCCCCAAGCGAGTTGCTCTGGAGCCTCTCGGGATTCCTCTCCCGTCGATGCCGGGGCCTAAGACCTTTTTGGAGTCGGGGCCAGACCCTGAGGATGCCTCTCCAGTGCTGACATGAATCTTTCCGTACTTCTGTAGTCTCGCCAGGGGAGTCATTCCTCATCTCGTTTGGGGCATGCACCTGCCATTTCCTCAGGAACTGTAGCAGCAGTGTCTCGCTTGCTGACGTGTGGATCAAGGGATCTGTCGCTTTCCATGGAGGCTTTCCCACGAGGCTTTCCAACAGGGCTGTCCCACGTGCCACGGTGGTGTGAGTCGATCCTCGGCGTGAACGTCGAGGCAGTGCAGGGAAAACAGGTTCTTCTTGAATGGACTTAGACATCTGGGGGACTCTTGGAATGCTGGCAAGTCCCTGGAGTTCCTCTCGTCTTTCCTGTTGAAAGCGCCTCCTCTTGAGATACGACGGGAAGGCCTGGAATTCTTTCCCGACGACGAAGGGAAAGGATCCCTCTTCTCGAGCTACAAGGCGGAAACGGGGCTCCGCTGGATGTGGGCGGGACCCTCGTCCTTCCTCTCGAGTGGAGATGGGTATGTCGGAGAACTTCTTGACTTGCAGCAAGGTTGTGAAGGACCCTTTGGAAGTTCCAGAGGTTTTTGTGATTAGCCTCGAGACGCCTCAGCGGAAATGGGCCTCATCTCGCCTGGAGGGGAGAACCTCCTGATTTTCTCGAGTTGCAGCAGGTGCTCTCGAGTTTCGACAGAGACCTCAGGGACCCGCTCTGGTGACCTCAGGAAAGGCCAGTCCCATGCGAGGTGCTAGGGCCCCTCTCAGGATTCCTCTCCTGTCGATGCCGGGGCCTAAGACCTTGTGTGGAGTCGGGACCGGAACCTGAGGATTGCTCTCCAGTGCTGACATGGATCTTGGCGTACTTCTGGAGTCTCTCAAGTGGCGTCAGTCCTCGGCTCGAGTGGGGTCATGCACGTGCGCTTTCCTCCTGAGCGGTAGCAGCAGTGTCACGCTTCTCGTCCCGTGGATCAAGGGATCTGTGGCTTTCCCTCGAGTCTTCCCATGAGGCTTTCTCTCAGGGCTATTCCACTTGCCACCATGGTTTGATCGATCCTCGGCGTGAAAGTCGAACCAGTGCAGGGAAAACAGGAACCTCCTTCCCCACAGTAAGGGGTACACTGTCCCCTTGGTCGGGTATCTCCAGGGCACTCGCGCTGGGGGGTTGCCCGTGGATATGCGGGCCTCAGGCTCCACGTGAGAAAAGCCCCAAATGGCATTAGCTGCCAGTCCAGACGCTGGCCCCTCAGGTCTCTGGCCGGAGCCTTGGGCTCCAGGCAACTCAAAGCCCTCGGGGGTGGCACTCTGGGACTGCTGTAGGGAATGGACGCCAAGAGCCCACGGAGGAGTTGGGGAGGGGCAGGGGGGAAACAGAGGCGAGGACAGCGAGGGATCTAGGTGGAGGCGCTGGAGAGAGCGTCTGGTGTCCCAGAATGCCTCAGAGGAGCCAGCGGGGGACAGTCGAGGCCCAGGGACCTGTGGAATGTGAAAAGTCGGGAAATCCCAGAGCAAGGCAGGCTGGGAAAGGGGGCGTTGGTGGCCAATTCAAAGGGACCTAGGGGCGTTTCCTGGGCGGTGAGCTCCCTTGGCACTGCTGAGGGCCCCTGATTGATCCACCCGGGATTGATCCACCCCCCGCTGAGAGGGAGGGCCACAAACCAAAGCCCCCGAACTGCCCGCCCACCCCAACGGGGATCTTGGCGGTCCGGGGCACAGCCGTGCCCGGAAAAGCCCACTCACTCCACGGGACTCCGTCCAGGGTCTCTGCTTGGAAAGAGGCCAGGGGGGCGGCCCCTCCATCTACCCACCCAAACCTTATTGACGTCAATGGGGGCGGAGCTGCCTCCCGCTTTCCAGAGTCCTGAGCTGCTGGGTCCCCGCCCACTCGGCCAGCAGTCTGCAGCGTGCCCGTGTGCCTCTCTCACCATGGCTTCGTCCGGCTCCTCCAGCACCTCAAGCAGTACGTTTGCCCTCGGTCCCTGTGGTCGGATCACATCTCAGGGGATTTGTGGTGGCCTGGGCAAGGGCTCTCGGCCAACGTGTTGACCCCCCTCCACCCGAGAACGCGGGGACCCATCGGCCAGGCCCGGGGTTCCGAGTCGTCAGGTGTGCCCAAATTCGGAGGGCGTGGCATCGTTCGTTCATCTTGCTCCTTTGGCACACGCATGGCTTCTCCGTTCTCTTTTCTGGGAAGACAGTGTTGTTTCAGGGGGCGTGCTGCGGGGGCGGGGGCCGGGGGTTGGGTGGTGGTGGGAGCAGGTGCTGTGCTGGGATGACTTTATCCTCATATCTTCCTGTGGGAATGGGAGTCGGGAGCTCTGTGGCCTTGCTGCCTTTAGTGGCTTCCTCTGCGCAGGGGCCTAGTGGCTTCTGCCTTTTGTCAGGCATTACGGAGTTTGGTTTCGCTTTGGTGGCCTTGGCCTTTGCCTTGGCCTAGGCCTTGGCCTTGCCCTTGGCGTTGCCCTTGCCCTTGGGCTGGGCCTTGCCTTGCCCTTGAATTTGAACTTGACCTTGACCTTGACCTTGACTTTGAACTTAACCTTAACCTTGAACTTGACCCTGAACTTGACCTTGACCTTGAACTTGAACTTGACCTTGACCTTGACCTTGAACTTGAACTTGACCTTGAACTTGAACTTGAATTGACCTTCCAACAACGGGAGACCTCGAGATTTGCTCAGAGCACCGGAGGTCCAGAAGCAGGGCCCTGTATCTCCCCTTCCCTTTGTGATCATTGCAAAGACATTCCTAGGCGGGAGTGCCCTGAAGAAGCAAGCAGTGGGAGTGTGTTTGACACGACTGTGTGCCTTCCTGGCCTCATCTCCACAAGGGGCCTTTCCTCTCGAAGTAGGCCCCATGTCCCCTTGGGAGGGTGTCATGCCTCTTTTCTCTCCTCACTGCCAAAGGGTGGAGCCAAGCTCGCTCTGTCAGAGGTACAAAAACAGCAATTGAATGGATTTTCAAGCTCTTGCTAGGCTGCACCCTTTCAGGGCCCACTTTACTGAAACAGGTGCTCTGTGGCCCCTGGTTGGGTATGCAGGTTCACAAACAGGGTGAGATCCTGTCCAAGCCAAGAATTTTCCTGAAAGACCTAGGCTCACTAGAGCTCTCCTCCAGAGCAAAGGGGATAGAGGAGATGTATGGAGGAGTCTTTGCCTTTCCCTGTGAGTGTGGGGCTACTCCCTACAGCCCCAAGCTCAGAGATAACTGCCTCTAAGAAAGGAATGGCAAGAAGCGCTATTCATGGAGGTTGGGACAGGGAGTTTGCAGCATGTGGGAAAGAAAGACTTCTTCGGGGAAGAAGAGGCAACCACCGGGGGTGTGTTTGCAAGCCTCTATTTGGAAGGAACGGGTTTGCTTATACAACTCAAGACCTCCAGATCTGCTCAGAGGACTGAAGTTCCAGAGACAGGGCCATGTATCTCCCATTCCCTTTGAGATCCTTGCAAAGACATTCCTAGTGGGAGTGCCCATGAAGAAGCAAGCAGCGCGGAGTGTGCTTGACATCACTGGCTGCCTACCTGGGCTCAGCTCCTCAAGGGGCCTTTCTCTCCTGGTAGGCCCTATGTCCCCTTTGGGAGAGGGTTGTGCCCTCTTCCCTCCACACTGCCAAAGGGTGGAAGTGGAGCAAAACTCGTTCTCTCCGAGGTAAAAAAAAAAAGACAAATTGGATGGATTTTTAAGCTCTTGCTATGCTGCACCCCTCCAGGACCCACTCGAGCAAAACAGGTGCCCTGTGGCCCCTAGGTCGGGTATGCAGGTTCACACACCGGGTGTGATCCCGTCAAAGCCAAGAATTTTTCTGACAGACCTAGGCTCACTAGAGCTCTCCTCCAGAGGAAAGGGGACAGAAAAGACGTGTGTGTGGAGGTGGCTCTGCCTTTCCAGGTCCCAATCTCAGGGATAACTGCCCCCTAAGAAAGGACCTGCTGCTGCTGCTGCTAAGTTGCTTCAGTCGTGTTCGACTCTGTGCGACGCCATAGACGGTAGCCCACTAGGCTCCCCCCGTCCCTGGGATTCTCCAGGCAA
>NW_017200858.1:0-19279 GCF_001704415.2 Capra hircus | reverse complement strand
CCACTCGAGACGAGGAGTGACTCCCATGCGGCGAGACTCCAGAAGTTATCAATGTCCCCAAGATCCATGTCAGCACTGGAGAGGAAACCTCAGGTTCGGCACCGACTCCACACAATTCTTAGGCCCCAGCATCGACGGAAGAGGAATCCTGAGAGGCCCCGAGCAACTCGAATGGGAATGGCCTTTCCTGAGGCCACCAAGAGCGGGTCCCTGAGGTCCCCGTCGTAAGTCGAGAGCACCTGGCGCAACTCGAGAAAATCCAGGAGGTTCTCCCCTCCAGGCGAGATGAGGCCCATTTCGCTGAGGCATTCTCGAGGCTAATCACACCTAACCTCTGGAACTTCCAAAGGGTCCCTTCACAACCTTGCTGCAACTCAAGAAGTTCCCCGACATACCCGTCTCCACTCGAAGGAAGCACGAGAGTCCCGCCCACAACAGAAGAGCCCCGTTTCAGTCTCATAGCTCGAGAGGAGGGATCCTTTCCTGCGTGGTCGGGAAAGAATTTCCGGCGTCCCGTCGCATCTCAAGAGGAGGCGCTCTCCACAGGAAAGGCGAGAGGAACTCCAGGGTCGTGCCACCATTCCCAGAGTCCCCCAGATGTCTCAGTCCATTCCAGGGAAACCTGTTTTCCCTGCACAGCATCGACTTTCAAGCCGAGGATCGACTCACACCACGGTGCACGTGGGACAGCCTGTGGGAAAGCCTCGAGGGGGGAAAGCCTCGAGGGAAAGCCACAGATCCCTTGATCCACGCGAAGGGAAGCGTGACACTGCTGCTACAGCTCGGGAGGAAAGCGCACGTGCATGCCCCCACTCGAGACGAGGACTGACTCCCCTGGGGAGACTCCAGAAGTACGCCAAGATCCATGTCAGCACTGGAGAGGAATCCTCAGGTTCCGGCACCGACTCTACACAAGGTCTGATGCCGGGGTCCAGCCCCGGTGGATCCAGGGAATTCGAAGGGTGGACGGCGTTGGCGTGGAAAGACTTGTTTATTTATTAATGTAAGATTAGATTAGGAAACTATAGTGTAGTAAGAAGATTAAGTGGAGGAAGAAGGCTGAATAGCTTGGTTTACTCGGACGGTCAATAAAATTCCAGACAAGGAATTTGCACCTCCTTCGTTGGCCACCGGCGCCCGCTTGAATATCTAAGGGTGCCTCGCCTTAAGCTCCCTTTCGTGCGGGTCTTAACAGCCAGGGCAAGTAAGTAGACCTGGCGAGACTCCGCACTCCAGGTGGAGATTCATCCTGAAGTTATAGTAAAGAGCAGAGAGAAGGAAAGTTAGAGAAGAAGAAAGAGAGAGAAAGACACGGGGGGAGCCAGAGTCCCAAGAAACCAGGCTGAGAGACTAGTTCGAGAAGCTGGTCCGAGAATCTGGCCCCCGGCCCCTGGCCTCCTCCTTTATTGTTCAGAAGGCCTTTTATACTTTTGATAAAACATGGAGATCAATGGATAACACAAAATTATATAGTGTTCGCAACCCAGATTCTTTCTGTATATCATTTTGTATACAAAAGGTCTCAGGTGATTTACATTATCTTCTGGCCAAGAGGCTTGTTAACACTTTTTGGCTCTCTTCCTTAATGAATGTTAATTTTGTTTCCCCTGAAGTGTTTTTCTTTAATCTGCATCTCCTTAAAGCATTAAAGTTACATCTCTATAGAACAAAGGTGCAGTGGGTTATAACAAAGAAGGTACTTAACTCAAAGATCTAATGTTGCTAATACCAGGTCTACTACTTGTTTTTCTATATACCAACTATATCTAAAAATAAAGGATATGAAAATTTGGCAGCAAGCATTGACCCAAAAAATGAAACTTTTAATCAGTCCTATTCTAAAGATTTTGACTCCTCGGAAGCTCCTGCATTCCTAGGATGTTTTAAGCTTCCTGTGCCTCCTGCGGTCAGGAGGCCTCAAACAATCACAAGCGCAGCTGTACGAGTCCTACAGGCAGGCTAGAAAGAAATCAGAGGGTTTTTGGATTGAAACACTCTTTCAAATGCAGAAGACTAACGGCCTGAATTGACTTTTTCCAGAAAAGGTCAGAAGAGTGAAAAAGCAGAGCACAAAAACCGGCAGATTTTTGTTGGGGTACGTGCTTAAAAATTTCAAGAGGGATCCCTGAAGTCTGAGCACGCCTTGCGTATGTCAGCTTCCTTCCTCATAACCTTGTCACGGGCGGGCTACCTCACACTGGCTCCCGGCAGTCTTAGGCCCCGGCATCGACGGGAGAGGAATCCCGAGAGGCCCCCGAGCAACTCGCATGCGGACTGGCCTTTCCTGAGGCCACCAGAGCGGGTCCCTGAGGTCCCCGTCGTAAGTCGAGAGCACCTGCCACAACTCGAGAAAATCCAGGAGGTTCTCCCCTCCAGGCGAGATGAGGCCCATTTCCGCTGAGGCATCTCGAGGCTAATCACACCTAACCTCTGGAACTTCCAAAGGGTCCTTCACACCCTTGCTGCAACTCAAGAAGTTCCCCGACATACCCGACTCCACTCGAAAGAAGCACGAGAGTCCCGCCCACATCCAGAGGAGCCCCGTTTCCGCCTCCTAGCTCGAGGGGAGGGATCCTTTCCCTGCGTGGTGGGGAAAGAATTCCCGGCGTTCCCGTCGCATCTCAAGAGGAGGCGCTCTCCACAGGAAAGGCGAGAGGAACTCCAGGGCCGTGCCACCATTCCCAGAGTCCCCCAGATGTCTCAGTCCATTCCAGGGAAACCTGCTTTCCCTGCACTGCCTCCACTTTCAAGACGAGGATCGACTCACACCACGGTGGCAGGTGGGACAGCGCTGTGGGAAAGCCTCGTGGGAAAGCCTCGTGGGAAAACCTCGAGGGAAAGCCACAGATACCTTGATCCACTCGAAGGGAAGCGTGACACGGCTGCTACGGCTGGGGAGGAAAGCGCACGTGCATGCCCCCTCTCGAGACGAGGACTGACTCCCCTGGGGAGACTCCAGAAGTACCTCAAGATCCATGTCAGCACTGGAGAGGAATCCTCAGGTTCCGGCACTGGCTCCACACAAGATCTTATGGCCCGGCATCGACGTGAGAGGAATCCCGAAGAGACCCCGGAGCAACTCGCATGGGGACTGGCCTTTCCTGACGCAACCACAGCGGGTCCCTGAGGTCCCCGTCGTAAGTCGAGAGCACCTGCCGAAACTCGAGAAAATCCAGGAGGTTCTCCACTCCAGGCGAGATGAGGCCCATTTCCGCTGAGGCGTCTCGAGGCTAATCACACCTAAACTCTGGAACTTTCAAAGGGTCCTTCACACCCTTGCTGCAACTCAAGAAGTTCCCCGACATACCCGACTCCACTCGAGAGGAAGCACGAGAGTCCCGCCCACATCCAGAGGAGCCCCGTTTCCGCCTCCTAGCTCGAGAGGAGGGATCCTTTCCCTGCGTGGTCGGGAAAGAATTCCCGGCGTTCCCGTCGCATCTCCAGTGGAGGCGCTCTCCAAAGGAAAGGCGAGAGGAACTCCACGGTCGTGCCACATTCCCAGAGTCCCCCAGATGTGTCAGTCCATTCCAGGGAAACCTGTTTTCCCTGCACTGCCTCGAGTTTCAAGCCGAGGATCGACTCACACCACGGTGGCACGTGGGACAGCCCTGTGGGAAAACCTCGTGGGAAAGCCTCGTGGGAAAGCCTCGAGGGAAAGCTCCTGATCCCTTGATCCACGCGAAGGGAAGCGTGACACTGCTGCTACAGCTCGGGAGGAAAGCGCACCTGCATGCCCCCACTCGAGACGAGGACTGACTTCCCTTGGGAGACTCCAGAAGTACCCCAAGATCCATGTCAGCACTGGAGAGGAATCCTCAGGTTCCGGCACCGGCTCCACACAAGATCTTAGGCCTCTGCATCGACGGGAGAGGAATCCCGAGAGGCCCCCAAGCAACTCGCATGGGGACTGGCCTTTCCTGACGCCACTACAGCGGGTCCCTGAGGTTCCCGTCGTAAGTCGAAAGCACCTGCCGCAACTCGAGAAAATCCAGGAGGTTCTGCCCTCCAGGCGAGATGAGGCCCATTTCCACTGAGGCGTCTCCAGGCTAATCACACCTAAACTCTGGAACTTCCAAAGGGTCCTTCACACCCTTGCTGCAACTCGAGAAGTTTCCCGATATATTGTTTCCACTCGAGAGGAAGCACGAGAGTCCCGCCCACATCCAGAGAAGCCCCGTTTCCGCCTCCAAGCTCGAGAGGAGGGATCCTTTCCCTACGCGGTCGGGAAAGAATTCCCTGCGTTCCCGTCGCATCTCAAGTGGAAGCGCTCTCCACAGGAAACGCGAGAGTAACTCCAGGGTCGTGCCACATTCCTAGAGTCCCCCAGATGTCTCAGTCCATTCCAGGGAAACCTGTTTTCCCTGCACTGCCTCGACTTTCAAGCCGAGGATCGACTCACACCACGGTGGCACGTGGGACAGCCCTGTGGGAAAGCCTCGAGGGAAGCCCCTGAACCCTTGATCCATCGCGAAGGGAAGCGTGACACTGCTGCTACAGCTCAGGAGGAACGCGCACGTTGCATGCCTCCACTCGAGACGAGGACTGACTCCCCTGGGGAGACTCCAGAAGTACCCCAAGCTCCATGTCAGCACTGGAGATGAATCCTCAGGTTCCGGCACTGACTCGGCACAAGGTTTTAGGCCCCAGCATCGACGGGAGAGGAAACCCGAGAGGCCCCCGAGAGGCCCCCGAAAAACTCGCAAGGGGACTGGCCTTTCCTGAGGCCGCCAGAGCGGGTCCCTGAGGTCCCCGTCGTAAGTCCAGAGCACCTGCCGCAACTTGAGAAAATCCAGGAGGTTCTCCCCTCCAGGCGAGATGAGGCCCATTTCCGCTGAGGTGTCTCGAGGCTAATCACATCTAACATCTGGAACTTCCAAAGGGTCCTTCACACCCTTGCTGCAACTCAAGAAGTTCCCCGACATACCCGAATCCACTCGAGAGGAAGCACGAGAGTCACGCCCATATCCAGAGGAGCCCCGTTTCCGCCTCCTAGCTCGAGAAGAGGGATCCTTTCCCTGCGTGGTCGGGAAAGAATTCCCGGCGTTCCCGTCGCATCTCAAGTGGAGGCGCTCTTCACAGGAAAGGCGAGAGGAACTCCAGGGTCGTGCCACATTCCCAGAGTCCGCCAGATGTCTCAGTCCATTCCAGGGAAACCTCTTTTCCCTGCACTGCCTCGACTTTTCAAGCCGAGGATCGACTCACACAACGGTGGCACGTGCGACAGCCCTGTGGGAAAGCCTCGTGGGAAAGCCTCGAGGGAAAGCCACAGATCCCTTGATCCACGCGAAGGGAAGTGCGACACTGCTGCTACAGCTCGGAAGGAAAGTGCACGTGCATTCCCCCACTTGAGACGAGGACTGACTCCCCTGGGGAGACTCCAGAAGTACCCCAAGATCCATGTCAGCACTGGAGAGGAATCCTCAGGTTCCGGCACTGACTCCACACAAGGTCCTAGGCCCCAGCATCGCCGGAAGAGGTATCCCGAGAGGCCCCCTGAGCAACTCGCATGGGGACTGGCCTTTCCTGACGCCACCACAGCGGGTCCCTGAGGTTCCCATCGTAAGTCGAGAGCACCTGCCGCAACTTGAGAAAATCCAGGAGGTTCTGCCCTCCAGGCGAGATGAGGCCCATTTCCACTGAGGCGTCTCGAGGCTAATCACACCTAACCTCTGGAACTTCCAAAGGGTCCTTCACACCCTTGCTGCAACTCAAGAAGTTCCCCGATATACCTGACTCCACTCGAGAGGAAGCACGGGAGTCCCGCCCACATCCAGAGGAGCCCCGTTTCCGCCTCCTAGCTCCGAGAGGAGGGATCCTTTCCCTGCGTGGTCGGGAAAGAATTCCCGGCTTTCCCGTCGCATCTCAAGTGGAGGCGCTCTCCACAGGAAAGGCGAGAGGAACTCCAGGGTCGTGCCACATTCCCAGAGTCCCCCAGATGTCTCAGTCCATTCCAGGGAAACCTGTTTTCCCTGCACTGCCTCGACTTTCAAGCCGAGTATCGACTCACACCACGGTGGCACGTGGGACAGCCCTGTGGGAAAGCTGCCGGGAGCCAGTGTGAGGAATCCCGCCCGTGACAAGGTCATGAGGAAGGAAGCTGACATTCGCAAGGCGTGCTCAGACTTCAGGGACCCCTCTGGAAATTCCTAAGCATGTACCCCAACAAAAATCTGCCGGCTTTTGTGCTCTGCTTTTCCACTCTTCTGACATTTTCTGGAAAAAGTCAATTCAGGGTTTCAGTCTTCTGCATTTGAAAGAGTGTTTCAATCTAAAAACCCCTCCGATGGCTTTCTAGCCTGCCTGCAGGACTCTGCGAGTGTGATTGTTTGAGGCCTCCTGACTGCAGGAGGCACAGGAAGCTTAAAACATCCTAGGAATGTAGGGGCTTCCGAAGAGTCAAAATCTTTAGAATAGGACTGATTAAAAGTTTCATTTGTTGAGTCAATGCTTGCTGCCAAATTTTCATATCCTTTATTTTTAGATATAGTTGGTATATAGAAAAACAAGTAGTAGACCTGGTATTAGCAACATTAGATCTTTGAGTTAAGTACCTTCTTTGTTATATCCCACTGCACCTTTGTTCTATAGAGATGTAACTTTAATGCTTTAAGGAGATGCAAATTAAAGAAAAACACTTCGGGGGAAACAAAATCAACATTCATTAAGGAAGAGAGCTAAAAAGTGTTAACAAGCTTCTTGGCCAGAAGATAATGTAAATCACCTGAGACCTTTTGTATACAAAATGATGTATAGAAAGAGTCTGGGCTGCGAACGCTACATAATTCTGTGTTACCCGTTGATCTCCATGTTTTATCAAAAGTATAAAAGGCCTTCTGAACAATAAAGGATCGGACCAGTTTCTCGAACTAGTCTCTCGGCCTGGTTTCTTGGGACTCTGGCTCCCCCCATGTCTCTCTCTCTCCTCTTCTCTCCCCTTCCCTCTCTCTGCTCTTTACTTTAACTTCAGGCTGAATCTCCATCTGGGGCGCAGAGGCTCGCCAGGTCTACTTACTTGCCCCGGCTGTTAAGACCCGCACCAAAGGGAGCTTAAGGCGAGGCACCCTTAGATATTCAAGCGGGCGCCGGTGGCCCAACGTAGATGGTGCAGATTCCTTGTCTGGAATTTTATTGGCCTTCCGCGTAAACCAAGCTATTCAGCCCTCTTCCTCCACTTAATCTTCTTATTACACTATAGTTTCTTAATCTAATCTTACATTAATAAACAAACAAGTCTTTCCACGCCAACGCCGTCCACCCTTCGAATTCCCTGGATCCACCGGGCCAGGACCCCGGCAAGTGGCGCCCGGAACAGGCTATTCGAAGGTAGGTTCCTCGGAGCAAAAGCTCCCCCCGGAGCACTCTCTGCTGCTCCCCCCGGAGCCCTCTCCGTTGCTCCCCCCGGAGCACTCTCTGTTGCTCCCCCCGGAGTGACTTAATCACTCCCCCCGGAGTACTTTCGGGTACTCCCCCAGTGTTGAGTGTTCGGGACGGCTAGGACCCCACTCAGGGTGCCGCGGACCCCCCTGTAGGATAGACAGGGTGAGGAAGAGTGGGAAGTGTTCAAGGGTTTAAGAGAAACCTGGTGCTCTAGAGGTTGAAAAGAAACCTTCTATCCTAGGGTTAAAAACAAAACCCCCCTCGCCAGAGGTAAAACCTTTTGTTGAGGTAGACTTTTCTATAAGACTTAATTTTCTGACATGGGTAACAGTGAATCAAAAGAAAGACAGCTTTTTATAGGAGTAATCTTGCAGTTACTAACTAAACGAGGAATTAAAGTTAAAAATTCCAATATTCATTCATTTTTTTCCTTTGTACAAGAACAGTGTCCCTGGTTTCCAGAAGAAGGCACTGTTAACTTAGACACCTGGGAGAGAGTAGGAAAACAGCTAAAAACTTACTATACTTTGCATGGGCCTGTAAATGCTTTTGCTCTGTAAAATATGATTACAAATGTTCTGGACCCCTGTCATGAGGCTGTTAGATAGCCTATGGGAGAGGCTATAGCGGTAAATGGTAGTGGGTCTCCACCTTCTATGCAGATCGTATTTTCTGCCATTGGCAAACAAAAGGAGAGAGACTCCTCTTCCTCCCGAGGAAGGAGGGTGCTTACAGGACGCAGCGGCCGAGCGCCCTGGAGAGCCCCCTCCCCCTCTACACAAACCAAACCTTTAAAAAAGTTATCTTATTTAAGGCGACCACTGCAACCTCTGCTTGCGCCTCCCCAGGGCTTAAGAACTCCCCACTTTATATCCAAAGCCTCCCAGAACATTGCTTAAGTTTGAAAACGATAGTGACAATATTTTTGAGCAAAAGAGCTTTTAAAACAGAGCTTGCTCCTTGCATAAAATCCCCTCAGGAGGGGCCTCACCCAACAAAAAAAAAAGAAAAAGGAAGAAAAACAGAAAAAAAAATATTCGTAATAAAAAGGACTTTACAAATGCAAAATGTTTCTCTTGAGGCCAAATAGAACATGTTTTGCCAAAATGTCCTGCTAAACAGACACAACAACCCGTACCAAACAACCCCAGGTAGCTCAGGCCTAGACCTCAGTTCCACCACTTCAATAATATTAACCCCTGATGTGCCAGTGACTCAGATTCCAATGAGAGTGGCTAGTCCCCTGCCTGAGGACATTGTAAGACTTGTACTGGGGCATAGCTTGCTTTCTTTTCAAGAAATTTCGGTAGTGTCTTGTGTAGTAAATTCTGATTATACTGAAAAAACTGAAGTTTTGATCTCGCCACCTGCTAAAACTGTGCAATTAATAAAAATTAAAAAAAAAATAATAGCACAGCTTTTGCTTTTACCTTATTACCAAACAGAAAAACCAGACAAAAAAAGCCCCAGAGGATCTAGATCTAGCTTTTTGGGTGCAAAAAATTGCAGCTTCTAGGCCTTTAAAAGATTTTTTAATTCAAAGATATAAAATGTCATGGCTGTTAGACAATAGACAAGACGTTTCTTACATTGCTGAGAGACTAGCGCAGCTCCTGGCCAACATATACTACTGAAAAGGAGTTAGAAAAAGTGGTATGCAGGATAAAAATGCTATAGAGTAAGAGGTGAGAGAGAGTTTAAAACCTTGGTGAATAGTGAGCTCCCCGTTGCTGGAAGTTTTCAAGCTAAGATTAAATGGTTACTTGTCATCTAAAAGGCTATAGACCAGATTTGGGTTATAAAAAGATCATTAGAAAAGCTTATAAAGATATTGTGTAACACCTCTTTTCTTGCTTCTTATATTTGGGTCTAGTGATATGGTTTTTTGGATAACAAAAATTACTCAGAAACGGCCTATGAAAACTATTCTGATTAATGGCAAGTCTATTGTGGGGTTATTAGACACAGGAGCAGACGTTTCTTGCATTTCAGGAAAAGACTGGCCTAGCTCCTGGCCCACCTCCTGGCCCACACATACTACTGAAAATAACTTGGTGGGGATAGGAAGAGCCCCCACAGTAGCCAAAAGTGCAAAAATTTTAGATTGGCAATTTGAGGACACCCGTGGAACTTTCCAACCGTATGTAGTCCCTTCACTCCCCCTTACCCTGTGGGGGAGGGACATGCTATCTCAAATGGGAGTGTTACTTTTTAGCCCTGATGATAAAGTGACCTCTCAGATGCTGCAGATCGGCTATGATCCATCAAAAGGATTGGGTAAACAACAGACAAGAATAATTGAGCTAATTTGCCCAACTCCTTGCAAGCTATATACTGGATTGGGATATCCAAATTTATAATGAAGGCCATTGTTTTTGCTGCCTACCCCATTACATGAAAATTTCAAGATCCGGTGTGGGTGGAACAGTGGCCTCTGCCTAAGGAAAAATTACTGACATATTAATTAAAAAGATTAATTCAAATATACTGATTTATTAAATTGTTTAATAAAGAACCATCAAAAATTGCACTTCCATATAACAGAGAACAACTTGATGCTTTTCAAATGTTTGATGATTGGCAGATTGCTATAGGAAATTCTTGTGATCAGATCTTGCATCATTTACCCTCACGTGCTTTGTTAATTCAAAAATTAAAAAGAGAGAAATTAAGTATAGTTTTCCCCCATCAGATTTTACAACATGTTCTCTTTGTAATAAGTTAAATGCTGATTCGTTTGAAACAGTAAAATAAAAAGCCATTAGTAAAGCAAAAAGATCTCCTCCAGATAACAAAAAGATCCCGACCCAAAATTTACTGCGGGTCGAGGAAGTGTTTATATTTTTTTCCACAGGGTGCAGATTCGTCAACTTGGATCCCGGACAGACTGATTCGCCACAAAAGAAAAAGGGAACTTCTCTGCCACCACCACCGCGGGAAACAGCCGCGCACCAAAAGCTGCGGGCGGGGCCAGCCTGACTGACGGAACCCAGTGCACCGCACTCGCAGCCCCATAACAGCGCCAGTGTCAGAGGGCGGGGTGAAGGCCGCTGCTCCTACCGGCAAAAGAGGCAAAAGAAACATCAAGATCCCGGCAGGACTAACAGCTGCTGCAGCACAAACTCCAACCAGAAAATGACTCTATTTACTCTATTTTGGCTTGTCTATCCTCTCCTTATGTTCTTCTTTTCACCAATGATTCCAGAAAACTTAATGTACCTAATGTAGCGACTTGTGAACCATGGATGTTTTCATCTTGTTTAACTCCTCAAAGTAATGTCTGCTCTTCTGTGGTTTTAAAGATGTCCTATAACTGTAACAACTTATTGATATGATAATTATGTTCTTGCTGTGTTACAACAACTGTTATTGTTACTACAACAGCAATCATTGACTCAACAAGTGTAAATGCCCAATATGTTAAAAAATCAAGGTTTAGGTATTTTGGAACAGCTCAGATATTAGTTTAGACTTAGGGAAACTTCATAATCAGATTCAGACCTTGGAACACTCCCGATTAGATTTTACCACCGCAGGAGAAGCCAATGACTTTTCCCACACTTTCTCTAACTTCATTTCTGAAGACTGTTCTGTCTACTGTCTATAATCTTGCTCCTCATAATCATACTTCCCTATATTGTCTAGATTCTTCGGCAGAGCATTCGGAATCTCGAGACCGAACTGCACCTGATTTTAAACATAAATAATCAATTATTTAAAATTAAAAAGGGTGAGATGCCGGGAGCCAGTGTGAGGAATCCCGCCCGTGACAAGGTCATGAGGAAGGAAGCTGACATACGCAAGGCGTGCTCAGACTTCAGGGACCCCTCTGGAAATTCCTAAGCATGTACCCCAACAAAAATCTGCCGGCTTTTGTGCTCTGCTTTTCCACTCTTCTGACATTTTCTGGAAAAAGTCAATTCAGGGTTTCAGTCTTCTGCATTTGAAAGAGTGTTTCAATCTAAAAACCCCTCCGATGGCTTTCTAGCCTGCCTGCAGGACTCTGCGAGTGTGATTGTTTGAGGCCTCCTGACCGCAGGAGGCACAGGAAGCTTAAAATATCCTAGGAATGTAGGGGCTTCCGAAGAGTCAAAATCTTTAGAATAGGACTGATTAAAAGTTTCATTTGTTGAGTCAATGCTTGCTGCCAAATTTTCATATCCTTTATTTTTAGATATAGTTGGTATATAGAAAAACAAGTAGTAGACCTGGTATTAGCAACATTAGATCTTTGAGTTAAGTACCTTCTTTGTTATATCCCACTGCACCTTTGTTCTATAGAGATGTAACTTTAATGCTTTAAGGAGATGCAAATTAAAGAAAAACACTTCAGGGGAAACAAAATCAACATTCATTAAGGAAGAGAGCTAAAAAGTGTTAACAAGCTTCTTGGCCAGAAGATAATGTAAATCACCTGAGACCTTTTGTATACAAAATGATGTATAGAAAGAGTCTGGGCTGCGAACGCTACATAATTCTGTGTTACCCGTTGATCTCCATGTTTTATCAAAAGTATAAAAGGCCTTCTGAACAATAAAGGATCGGATCCAGTTTCTCGAACTAGTCTCTCGGCCTGGTTTCTTGGGACTCTGGCTCCCCCCATGTCTCTCTCTCTCCTCTTCTCTCCCCTTCCCTCTCTCTGCTCTTTACTTTAACTTCAGGCTGAATCTCCATCTGGGGCGCGGAGGCTCGCCAGGTCTACTTACTTGCCCCGGCTGTTAAGACCCGCACCAAAGGGAGCTTAAGGCGAGGCACCCTTAGATATTCAAGCGGGCGCCGGTGGCCCAACGTAGCTGGTGCAAATTCCTTGTCTGGAATTTTATTGGCCTTCCGCGTAAACCAAGCTATTCAGCCCTCTTCGTCCACTTAATCTTCTTATTACACTATAGTTTCTTAATCTAATCTTACATTAATAAACAAACAAGTCTTTCCACGCCAACGCCGTCCACCCTTCGAATTCCCTGGATCCACCGGGGCTGGACCCCGGCAGAAAGCCTCGTGGGAAAGCCTCGTGGGAAAGCCTCGAGGGAAAGCCCCTTATCCCTTGGTTCACGCGAAGGGAAGCGTGACACTGCTGCTACAGCTCGGGAGGAAAGCCCACGTGCATGCCCCCACTCGAGACGAAGACTGATTCCCCTGGGGAGACTACAGAAGTACCCCAAGATCCATGTCAGCACTGGAGAGGAATCCTCAGGTTCCGGCACTGACTCCACACAAGGTTTTTGGCCCCAGCATTGACGGGAGAGGAAACCCGAGAGGCACCCGAGAGGCCCCCGAGCAACTTGCAAGGGGACTGGCCTTTCCTGAGGCCACCAGAGCGGGTCCCTGAGGTCCCCGTCGTAAGTCGAGAGCACCTGCCGCAACTCGAGAAAATCCAGGAGGTTCTCCCCTCCTGGCGAGATGAGGCCCATTTCCGCTGAGGCGTCTCTAGGCTAATCACACCTAAACTCTGGAACTTCCAAAGGGTCCTTCACACCCTTGCTGCAACTCAAGAAGTTCCCCGACATACGCCACTCCACTCGAGAGGAAGCACGAGAGTCCCGCCCACATCCAGAGGAGCCCTGTTTCCGCCTCCTAGCTCGAGAGGAGGGATCCTTTCCCTGCGTGGTCGGGAAAGAATTCCAGGCGTTCCCGTCGCATCTCAAGAGGAGGCGCTCTCCACAGGAAAGGCGAGAGGAACTCCAGGGTCGTGCCACATTCCAAGAGTCCCCGAGATGTCTCAGTCCATTCCAGGGAAACCTGATTTCCCTAGCACTGCGTCCACTTTCAAGCCGAGGATCGACACACCACCACGGTGGCACGTGGGACAGCCCTGTGGAAAGCCTCGTGGGAAAGCCTCGTGGAAAGCCTCGAGGGAAAGCCACAGATCCCTTGATCCACGCGAAGGGAAGCGCTGACACTGCTGCTACAGCTCGGAGGAAAGCGCACGTGCATGCCCCCACTCGAGACGAGGACTGACTCCCCTGGGGAGACTCCAGAAGTACCCCAAGATCCATGTCAGCACTGGAGAGGAATCCTCAGGTTCCGGCACCGACTCCACACAAGGTCTTAAGCCCCGGCATCGACGGGAGAGGAATCCCGAGAGGCCCCCGAGCAACTCACATGGGGACTGGCCTTTCCTGAGGCACCAGAGCGGGTCCCTGAGGTCCCCGTCGTAAGTCGAGAGCACCTGCCGCAACTCGAGAAAATCCAGGAGGTTCTCCCCTCCAGGCGAGATGAGGCCCATTTCCGCTGAGGCGTCTCGAGGCTAATCACATCTAACCTCTGGAACTTCCAAAGGGTCCTTCACACCCTTGCTGCAACTCAAGAAGTTCCCCGACATACCCGTCTCCACTCGAGAGGAAGCACGAGAGTCCCGGCCACATCCAGAGGAGCCCCGTTTCCGCTCCTAGCTCGAGAGGAGGGATCCTTTCCCTGCGTGGTCGGGAAAGAATTCCGGCGTTTCCGTCGCATCTCAAGAGGAGGCGCTCTCCACAGGAAAGGCGAGAGGAACTCCAGGGTCGTGCCACCATTCCCAGAGTCCCCCAGAGTGTCTCAGTCCATTCCAGGGAAACCTGTTTTCCCTGCACTGCCTCGACTTTCAAGCCGAGGATCGACTCACACCACGGTGGCACGTGGGACAGCCCTGTGGGAAAGCCTCGTGGGAAAGCCTCGTGGGAAAGCCTCGAGGGAAAGCCACAGATCCCTTGATCCACGCGAAGGGAAGCATGACACTGCTGCTACAGCTCGGGAGGAAAGCGCACGTGCATGCCCCCACTCGAGACGAGGACTGACTCCCTGGGGAGACTCCAGAAGTACCCCAAGATCCATGTCAGCACTGGAGAGGAATCCTCAGGTTCCGGCACCGACTCCACACAAGGTCTTAGGCCCCGGCATCGACGGGAGAGGAATCCCGAGAGGCCCCCGAGCAACTCGCATGGGGACTGGCCTTTCCTGAGGCCACCAGAGCGGGTCCTGAGGTCCCCGTCGTAAGTCGAGAGCACCTGCCGCAACTCGAGAAAATCCAGGAGGTTCTCCCCTCCAGGCGAGATGAGGCCCATTTCCGCTGAGGCGTCTCGGAGGCTAATCACATCCTAACCTCTGGAACTTCCAAAAGGGTCCTTCACACACCTTGCTGCAACTCAAGAAGTTCCCGACATACCCGTCTCCACTCGAGAGGAAGCACGAGAGTCCCCGGCCCACATCCAGAGGAGCCCCGTTTCCGCCTCCTAGCTCGAGAGGAGGGATCCTTTCCCTGCGTGGTTCGGGAAAAGAATTCCGGGCGTTCCGGTCGCATCTCAAGAGGAGGCGCTCTCCACAGGAAAGGCGAGAGGAACTCCAGGGTCGTGCCACATTCCCAGAGTCCCCCAGATGTCTCAGTCCATTCCAGGGAAAACCTGTTTTCCCTGCACTGCCTCGACTTTCAAGCTGAGGATCGACTCACACCACGGTGGCACGTGGGACAGCCCTGTGGGAAAGCCTCGTGGGAAAGCCTCGTGGGAAAGCCTCGAGGGAAAGCCACAGATCCCTTGATCCACGCGAAGGGAAGCGCGACACTGCTGCTACAGCTCGGGAGGAAAGCGCACGGTGCATGACCCCCACTCGAGACGAGGACTGACTCCCCTGGGGAGACTCCAGAAGTACCCAAAGATCCATGTCAGCACTGGAGAGGAATCCTCAGGTTCCGGCACCGACTCCACACAAGGTCTTAGGCCCCGGCATTCGACGGGAGAGGAATCCCGAGAGGCCCCCGAGCAATCTCGCATGGGGACTGGCCCTTTCCTGAGGCCACCAGAGCGGGTCCGTGAGGTCCCCAGTCGTAAGTCGAGAGCACCTGCCGCAACTCGAGAAAATCCAGGAGGTTCTCCCCTCCAGGCGAGATGAGGCCCATTTCCGCTGAGCGCGTCTGCGAGGCTAATCATCATCCTAACCTCTGGAACTTCCAAAGGGTCCTTCACACCTTTGCTGCAACTCAAGAAGTTCCCCGACATACCCGTCTCCACTCGAGAGGAAGCACGAGAGTCCCGCCCACATCCAGAGGAGCCCCGTTTCCGCCTCCTAGCTCGAGAGGAGGGATCCTTTCCCTGCGTGGTCGGGAAAGAATTCCGGGCGTTCCGGTCGCATCTCAAGAGGAGGCGCTCTCCACAGGAAAGGCGAGAGGAACTCCAGGGTACGTGCCACCATTCCAGAGTCCCCCAGATGTCTCAGTCCATTCCAGGGAAACCTGTTTTCCCTGCACTGCCTCGACTTTCCAAGCCGAGGATCGACTCACACCACGGTGGCACGTGGGACAGCCCTGTGGGAAAGCCTCGATGGGAAAGCCTGAGGGGCACAGATCCCTTGATCCACGCGAAGGGAAGCGCTGACACTGCTGCTACAGCTCGGGAGGAAAGCGCATCGTGCATGCCCCCACTCGAGATGCAGACTGACTTCTCCCTGGGAGACTCCAGAAGTACCCCAAGATCCATGTCAGCACTGGAGAGGAATCCTCAGGTTCTGGCACTCGACTCCACACAAGTCTTAGGCCCCGCATCTGACGGGAGAGGAATCCTGAGAGGCCCCCAAGCAACTCGCATGGGGACTGGCCTTTCCTGAGGCCCAACCAGAGCGGTGTCCCTGAAGGTCCCCGTCGTAAGTCGAGAGCACCTGCCGACAACTCGAGAAAATCCAGGAGGTTCTCCCCTGCCAGGCGAGATGAGGCCCAGTTTCCACTGAGGTCGTCTCGAGGCTAATCACACTTGAACCTCTGGAACTTCCAAAGAGGTCTTTCACAGTCCATATGCTGCAACTCAAGAAGTTCCCCGACATCACCCGTCTCCACTCGAAGAGGAAGCACGATGAGTCCGGCCACATCCTAGAGGAGCTCCGTTTCCGGCTCCGTACCTCGAGATGAGGGATCCTTTCCCTGCTTGTTCAGGAAATGAATTCCCGGCATTCCATCGCATCTCAAGGTGGCGCTCTCCACAGGAAAGGGGAGAGGAACTGCCAGGGTCGTGCCACCATTCCAAGACTCCCCAGATGTGTCAGTCCGTTCCAGGGAAACCTGTTTTCCCTGCACTGCCTCGACTTTCAAGCGAGGATCGACTCACACCACGGTGGCACGTGGGACAGCCCTGTGGGAAAGCCTCGTGGGAAAGCCTCAAAGGAAAGCCACAGATCCCTTGATCCACGCGAAGGGAAGGTGACACTGCTGCTACAGCTCGGGAGGAAAGCGCACGTGCATGCCCCCACTCGAGACGAGGACTGACTCCCTGGGGAGACTCCAGAAGTACCCCAAGATCCATGTCAGCACTGGAGAGGAATCCTCAGGTTCCGGCACCGACTCCACACAAGGTCTTAGGCCCCGGCATCGACGGGAGAGGAATCCCGAGAGGCCCCGAGCAACTCGCATGGGGACTGGCCTTTCCTGAGGCCACCAGAGCGGGTCCCTGAGGTCCCGTCGTAAGTCGAGAGCACCTGCTGAAACTCGGAAATATCCAGGAGCCTCTCCGTTCCAGGCGACATGAGGCCCATTTCTGCTGAGGCATCTCGAGACTAACCACACCTAACCTCTGGAACTTCCAAAGGGTCCTTCACACCCTTGCTGCAACTCAAGAAGTTCCCCGACATACCCGTTCCTCTTCACGTTCTGCCATAATGGTGGTGTCATCTGCATATCTAAGTTTATTGATATTTCTACCGGCAATCTTGATTCCAGTTCATGTATCTTCCATCCCAGCATGTTTCGTTCCCGTCTGCATAAGAGGAATAAACAGGGTGGAAATACAGCCTTGACACTCCTTTTCCTTTTCCCAAGTCCCCAGATGTCCATGTCCTTCTAACTGTTGCTTCCTGACCTTCATCCAGATTTCTCAAGAGGCAGGTTAGGTGGTCTGGTATTCCCATCTCTTTCAGAATTGTGGCTAAAACAACAGTATAAGGACCTTTCCGATGTCAGGCCAAGGAATTGTGTTTCCAGTCATTGAGCCACACCTGATCACTGAGCACAAATTCATGAATCTGTTCCTCAAGGGGGAATGATATTCTTTTTTATACAAACTTAGTTACCTGATTTATTACCTTACCTAATTGTTCCATCTGCTGTGAAATCCCACCCCCTTACTTGTGGCAAATCTGCTAACACCTGCCTCACTGTGGGAGGGGGTCTCCCATAGAAAATTTCATAAGGACAACAACTGTGGGAACGTGCGGTTACCCGTAATATGAGTAAGTCTGCCGGAAGCAAGCCCATCCATGTACAGTCAGTCTCTATGATCCATTTTGAAAGTGTCTCTTCAAGAGTTTGGTTGTTTCTTTCCATCATTCCAGAACACTGGGGCCTATATGCTGTATGTAATTTCCACTGATATTTAGAGCTTCACATACCTGTTAATTAACGGGCTACAAAGACAGGGCCATTGTCGGATTCTATACTGGTTGGAAACCCAAGTCTGGGAATTATTTCTCAAATCAGCGAGCTACTTCATTTTCTTTTTCAGATCAGGTAGGGAAGGCCTCTGCCCAACCGGAGAAGGTACCTACTATTCTAGTAAGTCATGATAACAGGTGACTGCCTTTGCTTCCCCGAAGGACACTCGCTTTCCCTGCATCCTGAGAACTCCACGTCTCAGCCAGTTGGAAAAGCGCTTCTTGGAGGTCATTAGCAAAGGCAGTCACCTGTTATCATGACTTACTAGAATAGTAGGTACCTTCTCCGGTTGGCAGAGGCCTTCCCTACCTGATCTGAAAAAGAAAATGAAGTAGCTCGCTGATTTGAGAAATAATTCCCAGACTTGGGTTTCCAACCAGTATAGAATCCGACAATGGCCCTGTCTTTGTAGCCGCGTTAATTAACAGGTATGTGAAGCTCTAAATATCAGTGGAAATTACATACAGCATATAGGCCCCAGTGTTCTGGAATGGTGGAAAGAAACAACCAAACTCTTGAAGAGACACTTTCAAAATGGATCATAGAGACTGACTGTACATGGATGGGCTTGCTTCCGGCAGACTTACTCATATTACGGGTAACCGCACGTTCCCACAGTTGTTGTCCTTATGAAATTTTCTATGGGAGACCCCCTCCCACAGTGAGGCAGGTGTTAGCAGATTTGCCACAAGTAAGGGGGTGGGATTTCACAGCAGATGGAACAATTAGGTAAGGTAATAAATCAGGTAACTAAGTTTGTATAAAAAAGAATATCATTCCCCCTTGAGGAACAGATTCATGAATTTGTGCTCAGTGATCAGGTGTGGCTCAATGACTGGAAACACAATTCCTTGGCCTGACATCGAAAGGTCCTTATACTGTTGTTTTAGCCACAATTCTGAAAGAGATGGGAATACCAGACCACCTAACCTGCCTCTTGAGAAATCTGGATGAAGGTCAGGAAGCAACAGTTAGAGCAGGACATGGAACAACAGACTGGTTCCAAAAAGGAAAAGGAGTATGTCAAGGCTGTATATTGTCACCCTGTTTATTTAACTTCTATGCAGAGTACATCATGAAACATGCTGGGATGGAAGATACATGAACTGGAATCAAGAAGTAGAAATATCAATAAACTTAGATATGCAGATGACACCACCATTATGGCAGAACGTGAAGAGGAACGGGTATGTCGGGGAACTTCTTGAGTTGCAGCAAGGGTGTGAAGGACCCTTTGGAAGTTCCAGAGGTTAGGTGTGGTTAGTCTCGAGATGCCTCAGCAGAAATGGGCCTCATGTCGCCTGGAATGGAGAGGCTCCTGGATATTTCGAGTTTCAGCAGGGTGCTCTCCTTGTGTGGAGTCGGGCCGGAAGCTGAGGATTCCTCTCCAGTGCTGACATGGATTTTGGGGTACTTCTGGAGTCTCCACAAGGGAGTCAGGCCTCGTCTCGAGTGGGGCCATGAGCGTGCCATTTCCTCCCATCTGTAGCAGCAGTGTCACGGTTCCCCTTGCGT
>NW_017200857.1:0-6877 GCF_001704415.2 Capra hircus | reverse complement strand
GTTCCCAAACATGAACCCCCCTCCCACCTCCCTCCCCACATCTCTGGGTCATCCCCATGCACCAGCCCCAAGCATGCTGTATCCTGCATCAGACATAGACTGGCGATTCGTTTCTTACATGATAGTATACATGTTTAGAATGCCATTCTCCCAAATCATCCCACCCTCTCCCTCTCCCTCTGAGTCCAAAAGTCCCGTTATACACATCTGTGTCTTTTTTCCTGTCTTGCATACAGGGTCGTCATTGCCATCTTTCTAAATTCCATATATATGTGTTAGTATACTGTATTGGTGTTTTTCTTTCTGGCTTACTTCACTCTGTATAATCGGCTCCAGTTTCATCCATCTCATCAGAACTGATTCAAATGAATTCTTTTTAATGGCTGAGTAATACTCCATTGTGTATATGTACCACAGCTTTCTTATCCATTCATCTGCTGATGGACATCTAGGTTGTTTCCATGTCTGGCTATTATAAACAGTGCTGCGATGAACATTGGGGTACATGTGTCTCTTTCAATTCTGGTTTCCTCGGTGTGTATGCCCAGCAGTGGGATTGCTGGGTCATAAGGTAGTTCTATTTGCAATTTTTTAAGGAATCTCCACACTGTTCTCCATAGTGGCTGTACTAGTTTGCATTCCCACCAACAGTGTAGAGGGTTCCCTTTTCTCCACACCCTCTCCAGCATTTATTGCTTGCAGATTTTTGGATCGCAGCCATTCTGACTGGTGTGAAGTGGTACCTCATTGTGGTTTTGATTTGCATTTCTCTAATAATGAGTGATGTTGAGCATCTTTTCATGTGTTTGTTAGCCATCCGTATGTCTTCTTTGGAGAAATGTCTATTTAGTTCTTTGGCCCATTTTTTGATTGGGTCGTTTATTTTTCTGGAATTGAGCTGCATAAGTTGCTTGTATATTTTTGAGATTAGTTGTTTGTCAGTTGCTTCATTTGCTATTATTTTCTCCCATTCAGAAGGCTGTCTTTTCACCTTGCTTATATTTTCCTTTGTTGTGCAGAAGCTTTTAATTTTAATTAGATCCCATTTGTTTATTTTTGCTTTTATTTCCAGAATTCTGGGAGGTGGATCATAGAGGATCCTGCTGTGATTTATGTCTGAGAGTGTTTTGCCTATGTTCTCCTCTAGAGTTTTATAGTTTCTGGTCTTACATTTAGATCTTTAATCCATTTTGAGTTTATTTTTGTGTATGGTGTTAGAAAGTGATCTAGTTTCATTCTTTTACAAGTGGTTGACCAGTTTTCCCAGCACCACTTGTTAAAGAGATTGTCTTTACTCCATTGTATATTCTTGCCTCCTTTGTCAAAGATAAGGTGTCCATATGTGTGTGATTTATCTCTGGGCTTTCTATTTTGTTCCATTGATCTATATTCTGTCTTTGTGCCAGTACCATACTGTCTTGATGACTGTGGCTTTGTAGTAGAGCCTGAAGTCAGGCAAGTTGATTCCTCCAGTTCCATTCTTCTTTCTCAAGATTGCTTTTTCGAGGCTTCTCATCCAAGGGGGAGGTATTGGTACTAGTAGATCAATGGAACAAAATAGAAAGCCCAGAGATAAATCCACACACATATGGACACCTTATCTTTGACAAAGGAGCAAGAATATACAATGGAGTAAAGACAATCTCTTTAACAAGTGGTGCTGGAAAACTGGTCAACCACTTGTAAAAGAATGAAACTAGATCACTTTCTAACACCACACAAAAATAAACTCAAAATGGATTAAAGATCTAAATGTAAGACCAGAAACTATAAAACTCCTAGAGGAGAACATAGGCAAAACACTCTCAGACATAAATCACAGCAGGATCCTCTATGATCCACCTCCCAGAATTCTGGAAATAAAAGCAAAAATAAACAAATGGGATCTAATTAAAATTAAAAGCTTCTGCACAACAAAGGAAATATAAGCAAGGTGAAAAGACAGCCTTCTGAATGGGAGAAAATAATAGCAAATGAAGCAACTGACAAACAACTAATCTCAAAAATATACAAGCAACTTCTGCAGCTCAATTCCAGAAAAATAAACGACCCAATCAAAAAATGGGCCAAAGAACTAAATAGACATTTCTCCAAAGAAGACATACGGATGGCTAACAAACACATGAAAAGATGCTCAACATCACTCATTATTAGAGAAATGCAAATCAAAACCACAATGAGGTACCACTTCACACCAGTCAGAATGGCTGCGATCCAAAAATCTGCAAGCAATAAATGCTGGAGAGGGTGTGGAGAAAAGGGAACCCTCCTACACTGTTGGTGGGAATGCAAACTAGTACAGCCACTATGGAGAACAGTGTGGAGATTCCTTAAAAAATTGCAAATAGAACTACCTTATGACCCAGCAATCCCACTGCTGGGCATACACACCGAGGAAACCAGAATTGAAAAGACACATGTACCCCAATGTTCATCGCAGCACTGTTTATAATAGCCAGGACATGGAAACAACCTAGATGTCCATCAGCAGATGAATGGATAAGAAAGCTGTGGTACATATACACAATGGAGTATTACTCAGCCGTTAAAAAGAATTCATTTGAATCAGTTCTGATGAGATGGATGAAACTGGAGCCATTATACAGAGTGAAGTAAGCCAGAAAGAAAAACACCAATACAGTATACTAACACATATATATGGAATTTAGAAAGATGGCAATGACGACCCTGTATGCAAGACAGGAAAAAAGACACAGATGTGTATAACGGACTTTTGGACTCAGAGGAGAGGAGAGGGTGGGATGATTTGGGAGAATGGCATTCTAACATGTATACTATCATGTAAGAATGAATCGCCAGTCTATGTCTGACGCAGGATACAGCATGCTTGGGGCTGGTGCATGGGGATGACCCAGAGAGATGTTATGGGGGGGGAGGTGGGAGGGGGGTTCATGTTTGGGAACACATGTAAGAATTAAAGATTTTAAAATTAAAAAAAAAATTAAAAAATAAAAAATAAAATAAAAAAAATAAGAATGGGTGCAAATGCATGTGACAAATTCTGTTATTTTCACTTATGTTTATTGTTTTCTTCCATTTATCAAGATATTCATCCTTTAACAACAACCACTCCACAAATAGGTAATGAGCATTGTGAGAAAGCAATAAATAATCTCTAGAAAACTAGATGAATCATACTTATTTCACATCTCAGAAAATACTAACACAAGACAGACTAAAAGCAGTAACAATTTTTTAAACATTATTTTTAGTCCTTGATATACTCATTATTTCTGGAACTAAGGCAAAGACTCTTAAACCAAGCATGCCTCCTTGAGAAATGGAAAAATTGATAGCATTTAAAAAATCATATTTTGTACCCAAGTAAATATTTTCCAGCATGGGAAATGCTTAGTCCTTAGATCTTGCAGCCTGATCTAACACTTGTGCTTCTTCCATATTATTTTGAAGAGGTAATGTGAGTTAAATTTATCAAAAACTCCTCCCTGAGACAAGAAAAGCAATGCTCAGAGATGAACTTGTATAAAATAACCTTCTCATGAATGACATCTAAATTTAAGGGAAACGGTGGAAACAGTGGCTGACTTTATTTTTTTAGGCTCCAAAATCACTGCAGATGGTGATTGCAGACATGAAACTAAAAGACACGTACTCCTTGGAAGGAAAGTTACGGTGAAATTAGAAAACAGATT
The DNA here is from genome assembly GCF_001704415.2 of Capra hircus. Taxonomy (NCBI): domain Eukaryota; kingdom Metazoa; phylum Chordata; class Mammalia; order Artiodactyla; family Bovidae; genus Capra; species Capra hircus. Next base: position 3,203 of record NW_017200857.1, on the reverse strand, counting down.
AAATAGAGGAGAACATAGGCAAAACACTCTCTGACATAAATCACAGCAGGATCCTCTATGATCCACCCCCCAGAATTCTGGAAATAAAAGCAAAAATAAACAAATGGAATCTAATTAAAATTAAAAGCTTCTGCACAACAAAGGAAAATATAAGCAAGGTGAAAAGACAGCCTTCTGAATGGGAGAAAATAATAGCAAATGAAGCAACTGACAAACAACTAATCTCAAAAATATACAAGCAATTTATGCAGCTCAATTCCAGAAAAATAAACGACCCAATCAAGAAATGGGCCAAAGAACTAAATAGACATTTCTCCAAAGAAGACTTCCAGATGGCTAACAAACACATGAAAAGATGCTCAACATCACTCATTATTAGAGAAATGCAAATCAAAACCACAATGAGGTACCACTTCACACCAGTCAGAATGTCTGTGATCCAAAAGTCTGCAAGAAACAAATGCTGGAGAGGGTGTAGAGAAGAGGGAACCCTCCTACACTGTTGGTGAGAATGCAAACTAGTACAGCCACTATGGAGAACAATGTGGAGATTCCTTAAAAAAATTGCAAACAGAACTGCCTTATGACCCAGCAATCCCACTTCTGGGCATACACACCGAGGAAACCAGAATTGAAAGAGACACATGTACCCCAATGTTCATCGCAGCACTGTTTATAATAGCCAGGACATGGAAACAACCTAGATGTCCATCAGCAGATGAATGGATAAGAAAACTGTGGTACATATACACAATGGAGTATTACTCAGCCATTAAAAAGAATACATTTGAATCAATTCTAATGGGGTGGATGAAACTGGAGCTATTATACAGAGTGAAGTAAGCCAGAAAGAAAAGCACCAATACAGTATACTAACACATATATATGGAATTTAGAAAGATGGCAATGATAACCCTGTATGCAAGACAGCAAAAGAGACACAGATGTGTAGAGCGTATTTTTGGACTCTGGGAGAGGAGAGGTGGGATAATTTGGGAGAATGGCATTGAAACATGTATGAAACGAATTGCCAGTCTATGTCTGATGCAGGATACAGGATGCTTTGGGCTGGTGCAAGGGGATGACCCAGAGAGATGTTATGGGGAGGGAGGTGGAGGGGGTTCATGTTGTGAACGCATGTACACCCATGGTGGATTCATGTCAATGTATGGCAAAACCATTACAGTATTGCAAAGCAAATTAAAGTAAAAATAAAAATTAAAAAAAAATAAATAAAAAGCAGAGACATTACTTTGCCAACAAAAGTCCGTCTAGTCAAGGCTATGCTTTTTCCAGTAGTCTTGTATGGATGTGAGAGTTGGACTATAAAGAAAGCTGAGTTGCACCAGCCCCAGGCATCCAGTATCATGCATCAAACCTGGACTGGGGATTCGTTTCATATATGATATTATACATGTTTCAATGCCATTCTCCCAAATCATCCCATCCTCGCCCTCTCCCACAGATGACCTGAGATGACCCAGAGGGATGATACGGGAGGAGGAGGGGGGGGTGTTCAGGATGGGGGGAACACGTGTAAACCTGTGGCGGATTCATGTTGATGTATGGCAAAACCAATACAATATTGTAAAGTAATTAACCTCCAGTTAAAATAAATAAATTTATACTAAAAATAAAATAAAATAAAACCTTATCTGTAATTCACAAGTAATAAAATTATTATCACTTAAAAATAAAAAAAGGAATGAAAGTTGAACGCCGAAGAATTGATGCTTTTGAACTGTGGTGTTGGAGAAGACTCTTGAGAGTCCCTTGGACTGCAAGGAGATCCAACTAGGCATCCTTAAGGAGATCAGTCCTAGGTGTTCATTGGAAGGACTGATGCTGAAGTTGAATCTCCAGTACTTTGTCCACCTAATGCAAAGAGCTGACTCATTTAAAAAGACCCTGATGGTGGGAAAGATTAAAGGCAGGAGAGAAGGGGATGACAGAGGATGAGATGGTTGGATGGAATTGCCTACTCAATGGACACGAGTTTGTGTAAACTCTCGGAGTTGGTGATGGACAGGGAGGCTTGGCATGCTGCATGCCATGGGTTTGCAAAGAGTTGGACATGACTGAGTGACTGAACTGAACTGAACAGATAGCTATCTACCTTTAAACAGTGGATACCCATGATCTAGATTATTTTGTAATTATAAAAACACAAATACAGAGAAAAATCACTTTCTTCCTTATGATATCTTGTAGTTGTGCAAAAGTGTTCTATATCCATGTGTCATTTTCTTGATCATTTTCTAAAAGTTTACATCAGAACAAGGAAGGATGGATAGAGGGAATTGTTCCTCTCTGCCTGAATTCATTTTCTTGGGAATTACTGATAACACCAAGAACAAGATGGCTCTTTTTACCATGGTTCTTCTTATTTATCTCATTAAACTTTCTGGCAAATCTTGCAATGATAACCCTGATTAGGATGGATCCCCAGCTGCACACATCCATGTACTTTGCCTCAGTCACCTCTTCTTCTGTGATCTCTGCTATTCACAGCAATTGTGCCCAAGATGCTGGTGGACCAATTTGTCTAAAACAATTCAATCTCCTTCAGTGGCTGTGCTCTGGAGATCTTTGTCTTCTGTATCTCTACAGATTCTGAATCTCTTCTGCTGGCAGTGATGGCCTATGACTGGTATAAGGCCATCAACAGCCCCTTGCTCTATGCAGTCAGCATGTCCAGCAGGATGTGTTCCCTGCTCATGCCTGGGGTTTACCTGGTGAGAATGGAAGATCTTTGAAACACAACATTAACATTCTTCTATGTTTCTGTGGGTCAAATGAGACTAATCATTTCTTATGTGGCTTACCTCCACTTTACCTTCTTTCCTGCTCTGATATACAGGTCAATGAGTTGGTGTTATTCATTGTTTTACCGTCATTGAACTGAGTACCATTTCAGGAGTCTTGTGTCTTATTGTTATACTAACTATTGTTGAGGGGAGGTTCAAAGCTTTTTCCACCTGCACCTCCCACTTAACTGCAGTGGCAATTTCCTCATAAAGAGCATAAAACTAGGCAATTTATGTATTCCAGGGCAAGTTCATCCTAATTCTCTAGATCAAGACAAGGTGACCTCACTGTTTAACAGTCTTTGACTCCAATGTTAAACCTCTGATTTACAGTCTAAGGAACAAAGATGTGAAACAGGGTCTGAAAAAAGTGAAACTTAAAAGATGAGGTTAAAT
>NW_017200856.1:0-6877 GCF_001704415.2 Capra hircus | reverse complement strand
TCGCAGCCATGTGGGGAAAGAAAGACTTCTTCGGGGAAGAAGAGGCAACCACCGGGGGTGTGTTTGCAAGCCTCTATTTGGAAGGAACAGTTTGCTTATACAACTCAAAGACCTCCAGATCTGCTCAGAGGACTGAAGTTCCAGAGACAGGGCCATGTATCTTCCCTTCCCTTTGAGATCCTTGCAAAGACATTCCTAGCAGATCGTGGGAGTGTGCCCATGAAGAAGCAAGCAGCGGGAGTGTGCTTGACATCACTGGCTGCCTACCTGGGCTCAGCTCCTCAAGGGGCCTTTCTCTCCTGGTAGGCCCTATGTCCCCTTTGGAGAGGGTGGTGCCCTCTTCCCTCCACACTGCCAAAGGTGGAGGTGGAGCAAACTCGTTCTCTCGAGGTAAAAAAAAAAAAGACAAATTGGATGGATTTTTAAGCTCTTGCTATGCTGCACCCCTCCAGGACCCACTCGAGCAAAACAGGTGCCCTGTGGCCCCTAGGTCGGGTATGCAGGTTCACACACCGGGTGGATCCCGTCAAAGCCAAGAATTTTCCTGACAGACCTAGGCTCACTAGAGCTCTCCTCCAGAGGAAAGGGACAGAAAAGACGTGTGTGTGGAGTGGCTCTGCCTTTCCAGGTCCCAATCTCAGGATAACTGCCCCTAAGAAAGGAACTGCTGCTGCGCTGCTGTTAAGTTGCTTCAGTCGTGTTCGACTCTGTGCGACGCCATAGACGGTAGCCCACTAGGCTCCCCCGTCCCTGGGATTCTCCAGGCAAGAACAGTAAGTGGGTTGCCATTGCCTTCTCCAATGCATGAAAGTGAAAATGAAAAGTGCAGTCGCTCAGTCGTGTCCGACCCTCAGCGACCCACGGACTGCAGCCTACCAGGCTTCTCCGTCCATAGGATTTTCTGAAAGGAACTGCAAGAAGCGCTTTTCCAGGAGGCTGGGAAAGGGAGTTCGCAGGATGTGGGGAAAGAGAGCCTCCTTCGGGAAGAATAGGCGGCCACTTGTTTTGTGTTGCAAACCTCTATTTGGAAGGAACAGGTTAGCTTATACAAAGGGAGACCTCCAGATCTGCTCAGAGGACCGAAGTTGCAGAGGCAGGTCGGTGTATTTTCCCTTCACTTTGCGATCCTTGCAAAGACATTCCTTGCTGATAGATGATTCAGCAAGGGCCTTTGAGACTGTTGTTTTTCTTTCCTAGGTTCAAAGATTCCTTCAGTCCTAATATAGATATCTAGAAATTATGTGACATCCGTGAAAATCTGATATGTCCTGGTCAAATGCTGTCAGTTATAATTCCAGTTATCATATTAAAGCATTTCAAGTCGCAGCAGTGACCAGATTACATTGTCAATTTCTATTTAATCAGGTTTTAACCATGTCCTCTATGGTTTCACACTGATGCCTTTGCAGAAATACTGCTACTTCAAGATATATGGAATATACTTTTTTTAAGCTTACGATAATTTGTTGTTTGTTTGTTTGTCTTCTGGTAAGCTGGTACCAGATGGAATTTAGTCTCCTCTCTAGGTTAAGAGCACAAAGTTTTCTTAGAATGCAATTTTTGATAACAGACTATGAGTTCTTTACCTTTCATTGATTTATAATTGTTTTCATCATCTGTTTTTTTACTTTCGTAAAGTAAATAAGCCTTATTTAAGATTTTGGTACATGTAGGATGGACTAAGCTTTCCCCACTCTTGCAAGTTAACCCTTCAGAAAGGGGTGGGAAGATCTCACTTTCCTCCAGAGGGACAATCCAAGCTTTTTATTAGTTGATCTGCCCCTGACATCAGAGTCCATTTGAGCATGAGTTGGCCTATAATTTAGGCATGAAACTATGACTACATAAAGAAAAGGTGACTTTATGATTCAGGGATGGCCATGATATGCCTTGCACTTCAGAGAAAATGGGTTAAAATGATTTTTTTTTCTTCAAAACTGCACAGCCAGTTCTTTCAGCATATGCAATTGAAAACATCTAGTCATTAGGTCAGTTTTCATTCCAATCCCAAAGAAAGGCAATGACAAAGAATATTCAAGCTGCTGCACAATTGCACTCATCTCACACACTAGTAAAGTAATGCTCAAAATTCTCCAAGTTCACATGAACTGTGAACTTCCAAATGTTCAAGAGGGATTTAAAAAATGCAGAGAAACCAGAGATCAAACTGCCAACATCCACTGGATCATTGAAAAAGCAAGAGAGTTCCAGAAAAAAAGACATCTATTTCTGCTTTATTGACTATGCCAAAGCCTTTGACTGTGTGGATCACAATAAACTGGGAAAAATTCTGAAAGAGATGGGAATACCAGACCACCTGACCTGTCTCTTGAGAAACCTGTATGCAGGTCAGGAAGAAACAGTTCGAACTGGACATGGAACAACAGACTGGTTCTAAATAGGAAAAGGAATATGTCAAGGCTGTATATTGTCACCCTGCTTATTTAACTTATATGCAGAGTACATCATGAGAAACACTGGGCTGGAGGAAGCACACGCTGGAATCCAGATTGCTGGGAGAAATATCAAGAATCTCAGATATGCAGACGACACCACCCTTATGGCAGAAAGTGAAGAAGAACTAAAGAGTCTCCTGATGAAAGTGAAAGAGGAGAGTGAAAAAGTTAGCTTAAAGCTCAGCATTCAGAAAACTAAAATCATTGCATCCAGTCTCATCACTTCATGGCAAATAGATGGGAAAACATTGGAAACAGCAGCAGACTATTTTGGGGGGCTTGGAAATCACTGCAGGTGATGGCTGCCTCCATGAACTTAAAACATATTTATGACTTGGAAGAAAAGTGATGACCAAACTAGACAGCATATTAAAAAGCCGAGACGTTGCTTTGCCAACAAAGATCCATCCAGTCAAGGCTATGGTTTTTCCATATGTCATGGATGGATATGAAAGATGTACTATAAAGAAAGTGACAGCTGAAAATTGGATGCTTTTGAACTGTGGTGTTGGAGAAGATGCTTGTAGGTCGCTTAGACTACAAGGAGACGCAACCACTCCATCCTAAAGGAAATCAGGTCTGAATATACATTGGAAGGACTAATACTGAACCTGAAACTCCAATACTTTGGCCACTTGATGTGAAGAGCTGACTCACTTGGAAGTTGCTTTGATTTGCCTGTGAGTGTGGGAGCCCTCCCTGGGCAAAGGGCCTCAGGGGTCATTGCCACTGAATCACGACCTCCAAGCAAGCGCATTCCAGCTGTGTGACATTCAGGAAGCAGGAGACTGGGAAAACTATCTTCCTTAGAGGAAGGAAAGTCATCCACAGAGAGTGTGTTTTCAGGCCTCTCTTTGCAGCAAGTGTTTTGCTTCTCAGACATCAGAGCTGCAGGCTTGCTCTGAGGGCCTCAATTGCAGAGTCAGGGCTGTGTGTCTCACTGCACTTTCCAAGCATTGCAGACACATTCCTAGGTTGGAGCAGTGCTTCCCATGAGAAAGAAGCCTCGGGAGTGTGTCTGAGCGGGCTGAGTGCCATGCTAGGGTCACCTAGTCGAGGGCACCTTGCACATCCAATGGGCCCCAGGCGAGTAGCTATGGACCGGCCCTTCGGTTGAGACTATCCCAAAGCAGGGAACAAAGCTAGCTCTGTCAGAAGGAGGAAAACAGCAATGGGATGGATTTTCAAGCAGTTGCTAAGTCACACCACGTTAGGGCTCCCCGGGAAAGAAATGCAAATTTTGGCCTCTAGGCCCAGTATCCAGATGTGTGCACAGGATATTTTCCCCACAGGATCCAAGAATGTTCCAGACAGACCTAAGCTCACTAGCTCTCTCCTGCAGAGGAAATGAAATATTGTTGCTGAACCACGAAAAGATGCTGGGATTCTTGGCTTATGGAGGAGAAGAATTCAATCCAGGGCCCAAGACGAGGCTTGATTGCTCAGAGCTTTTGTGCAATAGAGTTTTATTAAAGGATAAAGGAGATAGAGAAAGCTTCTGACAGAGACATCACAAGGGGCAGAAAGCGTACCCCCTTGCTAGTGTTAGTAATGGAGTTATATACTCTCCAATAAGTTATGACAACGAACAAAAGAATGTCTGGAGGTTGTAAAGACTCACTAGACCTACTCCCATAATTGACATTTTAAGATAACAGGATTAGCCAGAAGGTTTTTTCCAGAGACCGTCCTCAAGAAGGATGCATGATTGTTATATAATCCTAAGGAATGTAGAGGGAAAAACAGTTTGTCCTTCTTCCTCCTTGAGAATTCTAGACCCCTCTCTCCTTGGGGACCCTTGAACTTCTTAGAAACCTGCCTTGGCAATGACTCTCTCAGAAACATGATTGAACAGCCGTTTGGAGCTTCCTTTGACTTTCCCTGGGGGAGAGCCTCCCTGAGCACGGGCTCATGGCCATGGCCCTGAGGCCCTGTGCTCAGGAGGGCTCCTCCCTCCAGGGAAAGTCAAAGGAAGCTCCAAACGGCTGTTCAATCATGTTTCTGAGAGAGTCATTGCCAAGGCAGGTTTATAAGAAGTTCAAGGGTCCCCAAGGAGAGAGGGGTCTAGAATTCTCAAGGAGGAAGAAAGGACAAACTGTTTTTCCCTCTACATTCCTTAGGATTATATAACAATCATGCATCCTTCTTGAGGACGGTCTCTGGAAAAAACCTTCTGGCTAATCCTGTTATCTTAAAATGTCAATTATGGGAGTAGGTCTAGTGAGTCTTTACAACCTCCAGACATTCTTTTGTTCGTTGTCATAACTTATTGGAGAGTATATAACTCCATTACTAACACTAGCAAGGGGGTACGCTTTCTGCCCCTTGTGATGTCTCTGTCAGAAGCTTTCTCTATCTCCTTTATCCTTTAATAAAACTCTATTGCACAAAAGCTCTGAGCAATCAAGCCTCGTCTTGGGCCCTGGATTGAATTCTTCTCCTCCATAAGCCAAGAATCCCAGCATCTTTTCGTGGTTCAGCAACAATATTTCATTTCCTCTGCAGGAGAGAGCTAGTGAGCTTAGGTCTGTCTGGAACATTCTTGGATCCTGTGGGGAAAATATCCTGTGCACACATCTGGATACTGGGCCTAGAGGCCAAAATTTGCATTTCTTTCCCGGGGAGCCCTAACGTGGTGTGACTTAGCAACTGCTTGAAAATCCATCCCATTGCTGTTTTCCTCCTTCTGACAGAGCTAGCTTTGTTCCCTGCTTTGGGATATCTCAACCGAAGGGCCGGTCCATAGCTACTCGCCTGGGGCCCATTGGATGTGCAAGGTGCCCTCGACTAGGTGACCCTAGCATGGCACTCAGCCCGCTCAGACACACTCCCGAGGCTTCTTTCTCATGGGAAGCACTGCTCCAACCTAGGAATGTGTCTGCAATGCTTGGAAAGTGCAGTGAGACACACAGCCCTGACTCTGCAATTGAGGCCCTCAGAGCAAGCCTGCAGCTCTGATGTCTGAGAAGCAAAACACTTGCTGCAAAGAGAGGCCTGAAAACACACTCTCTGTGGATGACTTTCCTTCCTCTAAGGAAGATAGTTTTCCCAGTCTCCTGCTTCCTGAATGTCACACAGCTGGAATGCGCTTGCTTGGAGGTCGTGATTCAGTGGCAATGACCCCTGAGGCCCTTTGCCCAGGGAGGGCTCCCACACTCACAGGCAAATCAAAGCAACTTCCAAGTGAGTCAGCTCTTCACATCAAGTGGCCAAAGTATTGGAGTTTCAGGTTCAGTATTAGTCCTTCCAATGTATATTCAGACCTGATTTCCTTTAGGATGGAGTGGTTGCGTCTCCTTGTAGTCTAAGCGACCTACAAGCATCTTCTCCAACACCACAGTTCAAAAGCATCCAATTTTCAGCTGTCACTTTCTTTATAGTACATCTTTCATATCCATCCATGACATATGGAAAAACCATAGCCTTGACTGGATGGATCTTTGTTGGCAAAGCAACGTCTCGGCTTTTTAATATGCTGTCTAGTTTGGTCATCACTTTTCTTCCAAGTCATAAATATGTTTTAAGTTCATGGAGGCAGCCATCACCTGCAGTGATTTCCAAGCCCCCCAAAATAGTCTGCTGCTGTTTCCAATGTTTTCCCATCTATTTGCCATGAAGTGATGAGACTGGATGCAATGATTTTAGTTTTCTGAATGCTGAGCTTTAAGCTAACTTTTTCACTCTCCTCTTTCACTTTCATCAGGAGACTCTTTAGTTCTTCTTCACTTTCTGCCATAAGGGTGGTGTCAGTCTGCATATCTGAGATTCTTGATATTTCTCCCAGCAATCTGGATTCCAGCGTGTGCTTCCTCCAGCCCAGTGTTTCTCATGATGTACTCTGCATATAAGTTAAATAAGCAGGGTGACAATATACAGCCTTGACATATTCCTTTTCCTATTTAGAACCAGTCTGTTGTTCCATGTCCAGTTCGAACTGTTTCTTCCTGACCTGCATACAGGTTTCTCAAGAGACAGGTCAGGTGGTCTGGTATTCCCATCTCTTTCAGAATTTTTCCCAGTTTATTGTGATCCACACAGTCAAAGGCTTTGGCATAGTCAATAAAGCAGAAATAGATGTCTTTTTTTCTGGAACTCTCTTGCTTTTTCAATGATCCAGTGGATGTTGGCAGTTTGATCTCTGGTTTCTCTGCATTTTTTTAAATCCCTCTTGAACATTTGGAAGTTCACAGTTCATGTGAACTTGGAGAATTTTGAGCATTACTTTACTAGTGTGTGAGATGAGTGCAATTGTGCAGCAGCTTGAATATTCTTTGTCATTGCCTTTCTTTGGGATTGGAATGAAAACTGACCTAATGACTAGTGTTTTCAATTGCATATGCTGAAAGAACTGGCTGTGCAGTTTTGAAGAAAAAAAATCATTTTAACCCATTTTCTCTGAAGTGCAAGGCATATCATGGGCC